>NC_088925.1:60500000-60537500 GCF_038396675.1 Hydra vulgaris
ATAGTCATTAAAAGTAAAATACAATATAGCCATACTTCAGGTGTTCTACATGTTCATTAGCATTCCTAAAACATCATTGCACCGCTCAAATATATTATTTCAGCTTTTGCTTTTATAGACATAAGTTTTGCTTTTGTTGACTTGATTGTAATTTTAAATAGAACTTGTTAGTATAACATTAAAGAACAACACCTAAGCCTCCTTGAATTTTATTTAATCTATCATAAAAATTGTACGTAAAGCGACGTAAAGCAAAAGCTACACCTTCTAAACAGTTTTTTTATAAACATAGACATCGTTTCCAAATTCTATTTAAAGAATTATTTTTGCTTTGTGCTTTACCATGAGGACATTTAAAAGTAAATTGTCATCACTTACACCGACTTTACAACAGGAAATCTTTTCTTATTGTTGTAATTTGCTATACTGCCTGTTTTGTCTACCTGATATTTACGTCACTTATAAGAGTGGCTGTACAGGTAAGGGAGAAGTGATTTCTAATACTTCAGCTCTTTTGTAATTTCTAAGGCTATAGCTCTTTTTAACTGTTAACCATTAAAATATGTCACTACTTAAAGACTCTAAAGTTAAATAAAACAAAATTTTTGATTGCTGTTCTTTTTAGTTATGACTAATAACACAACCTATCAAGTTAAGTATTAGAATTTCTTTTATTGTTGTACTTTGTTAATTAAACAAAGTAAGTAAAATAACCTTTGGTCCACCTCTTAGATTTGCAACACAAGGTCACCTAATGCTTAAATTGAATCTCATTTGAAAAATCAAATTACTCAACTCCATTAGTTTTCTCAAAATTTTGGTATAAAAAAGGTAACTATACAAAACTAAATGAATGTTTTAATAGTTATGATTGGATTTCTATGTTTAAAAATTTAAGTATGAATGGCTCCTTCAAAAAAAAAACAGATTTATATCATAAGCTATTTGCTAGGTTCATACCTTCTATAAAGAACACACACAAAAAAAAACACATCAACCTTGGATTTCAACTGACATTATTAAATTAAGTAAAACAAAAAAACAACTAAATGTACAAAAATGGAAATATAAAGTAAGAGTTCCATATCTTATTAATCTTTATAATGCAGTTTGTAATCAAATCAAAAAGTATATTCGTTCAGTAATTAGAATCTTTGAAGAACATTTATAAATGAAATCCAAAAAGACTTTTCAACTTTATCAATCCTTATTGTTCATCATCAAGCCAATTTAATGCATTAATCACTGAATCAGATATTAACAACACAAAATTTGATATACTAAATGTACTATATTTGCATTTTCATTCCGTTTTCAAAATCAGAAAATATACAAACTCAATTGCATTTCCCTAACTGAACATCAAACACAATCAGTATCTTAAAAATTGACCAATCTCAAGAAGAATCACATTTACTCAAATTCTACAAAAGTGTGCAAAATCATAAGCCAAACTAATATTACTTATATTTCAACATTCAATTGATCAATATGAGTTACCGAAATCTTGGTTTAGAAGCAAAGTTAATCTATTATATAAGAAAGGCTCCATAACACATCCAGCAAATTATCGTCCAGTATCCACCACTTCTATTACTTGTAAAGTTCTTGAAAAAAAAATTCAGATAAAATTAAAGAACATTTACCTCAGAATCTAATATCTACTTGTCAACACAGATTTGTCACAAATAAATCAAGTGTTACAAATTTTTTAGAAACTATGGATTTATTAACCTTTTGAAAACCATACAAAATATCGACAGATGCTATACTCCTTGATTATGCTAAAGCTTTCGATACCGTATAAACCTTTACTAATTAAACTGGAAAAATACGGAACTGTTGATAAATTTCCTCTCGAATAAACTTTTTCCTTTCAAATTGTCGACAACGTGTTGTTTTAGGAAAAACAATATCTAATTTGATTTCTTTCAATAGCAGCGTTCCTCAGGTTCTGTTTAGGAACCTACTTTGTTTATTACATATATATATATATATAAATATATATATATATATATATATATATATATATATATATATATATATATATATATATATATATATATATACATATATATATATATATATATATATGTATATATATATATATGTATATATATATATATATATATATATATATATATACATATATATATATATATATATATATATATATATATATATATATATATATATATATATATATATATATATATATATATATATATATATATATATATATATATATATATATATAATGTACGCTGACGACACAAGACACTTGCCGCAATTAAAAGAAAAAAAAAACTGTGAACGACTGCAGAGTGATATTTATCAAATTACAGAATGGACAAGAATTTGGCAAGTGCAACTTATCAACAGCATGTGCAAGGTAATGTATATTCAAGGGAGTTTTTATTTATTTAAATTCGGTCACTATATAGGTGACCTATTAAGGCACACACCACTTAGAGTATGCAGTGTTAATACGACTGTCTTCTTTAAAAAAGATAATAACATTTGAGAGAAAATTCAAAAACCTACTTCAAAGATACAACGCAATAATTACTCTATTCGTTTCAATTAAATGCTCATCACTAAAAGATAGATGCCAACGAGGAAATCTAATTCAAAAACACACTATAGATTTTTAAAAAGAAAAGTGTCTAGCACAAAGAATTTATGAAGGTCTCGCCACGAGCTGACCAACGTTTACAAAGCCGCAGAGAAATAATAAAGAACTGTGCACAACAGTATCATTTTTTTAACAACAGAGTTGCATCCATTTCGAATTCAATATCAGAAGATGTTGTTATTTAGCAAAGCTCAAACTCGTTTTTAAATATAGCTTGGACAAATACACTAAGCAAAACTAAGTAATTAAAAGTAACTGTAAAATGAAAATCAGCCCCAAAAATACAATAGATTTCTAATTCTTTGGCATTTGATGTTGTTGCCTGCAGCAGATGAGATGTTTTATACAAAAAATTACAAAAAAAAACTTAAGTTACTAATACTAATACTTAAATATACATATATATATATATATATATATATATATATATATATATATATATATATATATATGTATATATATATATATATACACATATATATATTTATATATATATATATATATATATATATATATATATATATATATATATATATATATATATATATATATATATATATATATATATATATATATATATATATATATATATATATATATATATATATATATATATATACAGGGCCGTACCAGGCCAACTTTGCGCTTCGGGCAAGCAAATAAAATTGCGCCCCCCCTCCCGAAAAAATATACAAAAAAACACATTTTATATATATATATATTTACATGAAAAAAAATTAATTATTGATCACAAAAATTATCGCATTAAGTTAAAAGAACAATTTGTCACCAATGTTTCACAAACTTCAGTTCAAGGTCACTTTTCTGGCTTTTTTGGAGGCAATGTCACTAATGACATCATCAAAATCAAGTGCGTTGACCACTTCATGTTCAATTGAAACAACTGCCAGACAAGACAAACGTTCTTGGCCCGTAGTTGATCTCAAATAGTTTTTTATGATCTTAAGTTTACTGAAACTTCTTTCACACGTGGCAAATGTAACTGGTAAGGTGAGGAAGATGCGAATAGCAATTGCCGTGTTAGGATAAGCATCAGCCAATGAGTATTTATGAATGAGCTGCAAAATGTCCATCGGGCTAGATTTTTCAAAGTTTTCCATCATGGCAGCAGCTTGATATTTAAAGCTTGCCATTTCTGACTGGAAATCTGAAGAATCTAAATCTGTCTTGTAAATTTTAGACAAATTTTTGGCTTTAGTCTTAAGTTCATCCACTGAACTTTTGGAGAGAGAATGTCCATTAAGGAAGTCAAAATCTGAGGATACTGCAGACATAGCTTCAAACCGCCACTCAATTTGTGTGAGAATGCTGTCAAACACAAGGTTGCACTGGGATCCGAAATCTGTTTCTGGTGACAAACGGCAAAAGTCATCTTCATCTTCATAAAGTGCCATCTGCTTCACTTTGCACTTTCTCTTCATAGGAAAGTCTCCTTCAATTCCAATTTGTTTAGCTGTTTCTGCAGCAGCATGTAATGTTTTCTGCAGCAGCAGATAATGTTGTCCACCCCAACATCTCTCAGATTCTGAATGGAAGCCTTCAGTCCTTTCATTTTTTTTTTGCTGCAATGTCAATTAAAATGTTTTTAGACTGAAGCAGTTTGTTTTCCCGGTCAATTAAAGAAAGAATTTGACACCAAAAATCCAACAAACACAGAAAAATGAAATCAATTTGAATGATGAGCTCTTTTGCACTGCAAACTGAGACAGCATTTGTCTTGGGAGTGTGAATTATGGATTCCAAAACTTGAAGAACTTCTTTTATTTGTCTGTGTAGTGGGATGATTGCTTCTTTTTTGGCAGACCATCTTGTATCACTATTTCCCTTTAGTGAGATGGTCAATGTTTTCATCAGTTTTTCCCATCTTAAGGTAGAACTTGAGAAAAAGTTAAAGATGGCTTGAACTTTTCCAAAGAATGTAATCATGAGTGGAGAAACCTCAGCAGCATGGACACCAATAAGGTTTAAAGTGTGAGCTGCACATGGAACAAATCTTGCAAACTCATTTAGAGAATGGATGTGAGCTTGGACGCCATTATATTTTCCAGACATATTGGCTCCATTGTCGTAACCTTGGCTCCGACAATCAGAAATGCTCAGGCTATCCTTCTCCAGTTTTCGGTGATTTCAGCTGCAAGGCCCTTTCCAGTTTTTTCGTGAGATTCAATGAAGTCCACAAAGCTTTCCTCAATTGTACAGGTTTCCTCAGTGATATGGACATACCTGATTATTTGGGTCATCTGCTCTTTGTGGGAGGCATCTGGAGTTCAGTCAAACAAAACAGAGTAGTATTTAGCTTCTCTGACATTTGACAAAATTTCATTCCTGACTTTCTGCCCAAGTAATTCAATCAGCTCATTTTGAATTCGAGGAGAGAAACAGGATGTTGTGGTTTTCTTTGCCTAAACGGATGCAACGTGTTCAGCTACAAAAGGATAATAATGGCTTATCAGCTCAATTAAGTTCAAAAAGATGCCACTGTTTTGCTCTCTCTCCAATTACTTCTGTTGAACCCCGAAGGGCAAGATTGTTCTTTGTACAGAACGAAATTGCATCAACAATAACTTTCAAGATATCTCTCCACTTTTTTATCTCTCCGTTGATAACTCTCTGCAGATCAGAATCCAAGTTCTTTCCTTCCTTGAGATTTTTTTCCAGATTTTTCCAATCAGAATAGCATCTTTAGTGTTCATTGCTGTTTTCGTGTTCTGGATGTCTTGGGTTTAGTTTTTTCCAATCACAAAATCCTTTTGAAATTTCTGAAAAATTGTTGGTTTTTGTCGTTGAAAATAGCAGACAGCAAAAACAAAACAAAGAATCTTTTTTGTTGCTGTACAGCAGCCAGTAGCGATCAAATTTTTCACCATTGGGATGAATTTTTTCATACCATTTTGAGCTGATGTGTCGCATTCTGTTGTCAAAGTCACAAAGTGTGTTTGGGAAAAATTTTCTTCTTTCTTGCTCCGGCCCATGCTGAATCAAAAAGCACCTTGTTTTGTCTGTCATTTTAGGCCATGTAGCTGGATCACTGTGTTGAAAGTTTTCTCCTGAGGTTGCTGAAATTTCTGAGATTTCAGGAGGAAATTCACTGTTGCCCATTTCAATTGGTTTGGAAAGCTGAGAATCTTCTTGTGCTTCTGAATCATTTGGTCCAAATTCGTCTTGACTTTGGCCAATGAAAATCTCCTCTTCAATTAATTCCAATGGATAATATGAATTTAAGTCAGTAATTAAAGATGTCGCAGCAACTTCAGCTGTTGAATCATTATCAACTTCATTGCAAATATCCTCTGAAATAATTTGTTTTTCCACAGAAGAGTTTGTTACCAACCACTTCTTGAAACAATTTCTTAGTTTTGCGCCACTTTCAAGACGGTCTCTTCTTTTTTTCTTAAATTCAGCACCAGATAATGTTTTTGCACGATTCATTGTAAAAAATAATGTTCAGAAAATACAACTTTTGATTTTTTAATTGCGCTCTTCTATTATTTATTTTTTCTTTTTTCTTTTCTTCTCCCTCTTTATTTTTATTATTATTTGCTTACTTTACTTTCTTTAGCTTTCATTTCATTTGTTTCTTTATTTAAGCGGGTTAAATTAGGCGTTCTTTTTTTTAAATTCGAAGTTCTTTTTGTCTTTATTTTTTTCTTTTTAGAGTAATTTTTAATGTGTGCGTTAAATTAATTTATATGATCCTTAATGAATCATTTGTTATTATAAATAATTATTGGTTTTTAATTGTCGCTCTTAAATTCAGCACCAGATAATTTTTTTGCACGATTCATTGTAAAAAATAATGTTCAGAAAATACAACTTTTTAGTGTTTAAGGGCGCTCTTCTGTTTGGTAAATGAGCTTTTATTTTAAAGTTCGTCAGGAGGCGCAATTTTAATTAATTTTCTTATCAACATAAAAGTGATAAGTTTTATGTTGATAAGTAAACAAATTAGTTTCATATTGTGAAAATAAATTAATTAATTTGGGGAACTTTGCGCCCTCCCAATTTTGGCGCCTCAGGCCGCTTTCCGGCTTGCCCCGCCCTTGGTACGGCCCTGTATATATATATATTTATATATATATATATATATATATATATATATATATATATATATATATATATATATATAAATATATATGTATATATATATATATATTTATATATTTATATATATATATATATATATATATATATATATATATATATATATATATATTTATATATAATATTAAAAACTAAAATTATTGACCTATTTTTTTTTTTTTTAACATCTTTGCATCCAACAAGGCTGCAGGCAACCACTATTAGGTTTGGAAGTTACTGCGAGAAAAAATATGAAGTTTTTAGAGCAAGATTAACAATTGACAGGCAACTTAAAAGATTGCTATATATACGAATTAGGAAAACAAGATAAAGGAAGCAAGTTTCAAACAACTGATGCTCGTGAAAAAAAACTACACAAATAAAAGTTCTTAAAGCACTTGGGACCAGTTACAGAAAAAGGATGAGACTTTATTGAATGACAAGTAACACAAGAATGAGTTTTAGTAGATGGCACAAGAGACGCTTGCTTTTTAGAGCTGTGTCCATTATAGTAATTGTGGAAAAGAAAAAAAGAAGCAGCATTATAACAATATGATAATGGTTGGAGATTGGCTGCAAGATCAGGTCCAACTATGTTTACAATGCGTTTTTGCACCTTGTCAAAAAGAAAAAGAGCATCATTGGAAGATCCACCCCAGATATGGCAGCAGTATTCCATGCAAAGAGGGATTTTAAAATTTATAGAGATAAAGAATAGAATCCTAAATGAGAAATGATCAAGCACGATAAAGTGATGCAACTTTAGCAGATTTTAATTTTGCAATGGATTATCATTATGGATTCCAAGAAAGGTTGGATGTAAGAGTTAATCCTAGAAGATAAAGGGTACATGACGTATCTAGTACATAACCACGCATAAATATAGGAAGATCTAAATTAATACGATAACATTTGGCTAAAAAAATTGAGCTTTATCTGAATTTTAGTTCACTAGCCACTTTAAGCTTCATACTGTAAAAGAAATAAGATCTTTTTCAATCTCAAATGCCCCCTCCATGCAATCAGAGAGTGTTAGCTTCTTATTAAGACAAAAATAAATGGTAGTAATATGACAGAACAATGCCAACTTAGATGTGAGAATATCTGAAAGATTGTTAATGTAAATGAAGAAGCTTATAAGGCTAAGATTAGAACCTCGAGGAACCCCTGAAGATGCAGGATATGAAGAAGAGTGATGTCCATCGAGAGCAACTTTTATTCTACAATTGGAAAAGAAGAACTCAATAATGTTAAAAATATTACCTGATACACCATATAAAGAAAGCTTATGGAGAAGACTAGCATGCTAAAGTTTATCAAAATATTAAGAAATATCAAGAGCAATATATATATATATATAAATTAGTAAATAACACTTATCTAACTTTTTTCTTCAACTTGAAGTTTTACCATTGCTGGATCATCAGGAAGAGTTACTAAATCTCAAAAGTAAAATTTAATTTATAGAAAAAAAATATTTTACATAAAGTTATAAATTGTTATTAAAAACTTCATTTACTATATTTTTTTGGTTTACGGGAAGTTACAGAAAGTAATTATTAAATAATTTTCTTCGGAATGGGGCTAGTTTAATTTGGTCATTTGTTTTTATAATTTTTAAGAGGTATTTATTTTTGTGCCTACATTTGGAAATTATTTCAGTTTTTTTGTTTAATAAGTTTTCCTGATTTAAATGAGTAATTATTTCAAATTTTTCTTGCAAACACATTTTTTGGAAATGTTATTATAGGCAGAAATAGATTTTAGAATAGACCATTTTAAATTAAAATTTTTATTTTTTTCTTTTAAATCCCAAACATACTTTGACAGCATATTCTCTTTTGAATATTTTTTGTGCTTAAACGATTGTTTGTGGTTGGTATAACGTTTTTTCCATTTTCCCTCGGTTTACTAATTTCTTATTACTCTGTTCTTTAAGAACATTGAGCACTCTATTTGTAAAATACACTAAGATCATTTACATATATATATATATATATATATATATATATATATATATATATATATATATATATATATATATATATATATATATATATATATATATACATGTTTATATATATATATATATATATATATATATGTATATATATATATATATATGTATATATACATATATATATACATATATATATATATATGTATATACATATATATGTATATATTTTTATATATATATATATATGTTTATTTATATATATATATATATATATATATATATATGTTTATTTATATATATATTTATTTGTATTTATATATACACATATGAATGTATATATAAATATATAAATATATATATATACATATATATATATATATATATATATATATATATATATATATATATATATATATATATATAAGTGGTTTTATTAATTTTTGAAATGATTTTGATATCAGTTTTATTTTTATTATTATTGTATATAAATCTTTTAAATATTATTTGAGAAATGAACGTGAAATGTAATACAACTCCTTTTAGATTATGCTTGCTAATACATCAGCCAAACTGAAACTACCAATAAAAAAATTAAAGGCAATAGAGTTATCACGCCCAAATTTTAACAAAAGAGTTATTGATTATTATGAACAGAGAAAAGCTGAGTTTGTCATGCTTTATTGAAAAAACTTAGTTGTTGCTAACTATTAGAATTCTAAAAGACATTATTTTAAGTAGAACTAAAAGCATTTAATGTTGCAGTTCTTGTAAGTTACATTGCCAACGTTTGGGATAATTACTATAGCAACCGTCTGCTCAGTTAAGCTTATAATTGTTACTCTTCATATAAAATACTTTACCACAATTTTTGTTGAAAATCTGATAAGATAACTATTGAATCAATTCAACTGTTAGAAGGTAACAATTTTATTATTTTGAGTTTTAAAAATTCAAATGAAAAATATATTGTAAATAGTGATGTTGGATATTGTTTATGCGTTAGTGGTCGCGAGGGAGGATTTTGTTAACACATGGCTCCTATACACATACTTTTTAAGATTAGCTTTACCAGCGTCCCACCAAAAATATCTGACGACAGATATGAACTCGGAAGGATTGGGCTGGAGCCAAAGGGCCCAAAGCCAGAGTTTTTTCCAAATTTGATAGATATCAATGAAGCGGAAAAAGAAATACTTGTAACTAGAATAAGTTTGTAAATTAAATTTGTATATATGCTTTTTCACAAAAAGTATTTGTAAGTATTGATCAAGCACGATAAAGTGATGCAACTTTAGCAGATTTTAATTTTGCAATGGATTATCATTATGGATTCCAAGAAAGGTTGGATGTAAGAGTTAATCCTAGAAGATAAAGGGTACATGACGTATCTAGTACATAACCACGCATAAACATAGGAAGATCTAAATTAATACGATAACATTTGGCTAAAAAAATTGAGCTTTATCTGAATTTTAGTTCACTAGCCACTTTAAGCTTCATACTGTAAAAGAAATAAGATCTTTTTCAATCTCAAATGCCCCCTCCATGCAATCAGAGAGTGTTAGCTTCTTATTAAGACAAAAATAAATGGTAGTAATATGACAGAACAATGCCAACTTAGATGTGAGAATATCTGAAAGATTGTTAATGTAAATGAAGAAGCTTATAAGGCTAAGATTAGAACCTCGAGGAACCCCTGAAGATGCAGGATATGAAGAAGAGTGATGTCCATCGAGAGCAACTTTTATTCTACAATTGGAAAAGAAGAACTCAATAATGTTAAAAATATTACCTGATACACCATATAAAGAAAGCTTATGGAGAAGACTAGCATGCTAAAGTTTATCAAAATATTAAGAAATATCAAGAGCAATATATATATATATATAAATTAGTAAATAACACTTATCTAACTTTTTTCTTCAACTTGAAGTTTTACCATTGCTGGATCATCAGGAAGAGTTACTAAATCTCAAAAGTAAAATTTAATTTATAGAAAAAAAATATTTTACATAAAGTTATAAATTGTTATTAAAAACTTCATTTACTATATTTTTTTGGTTTACGGGAAGTTACAGAAAGTAATTATTAAATAATTTTCTTCGGAATGGGGCTAGTTTAATTTGGTCATTTGTTTTTATAATTTTTAAGAGGTATTTATTTTTGTGCCTACATTTGGAAATTATTTCAGTTTTTTTGTTTAATAAGTTTTCCTGATTTAAATGAGTAATTATTTCAAATTTTTCTTGCAAACACATTTTTTGGAAATGTTATTATAGGCAGAAATAGATTTTAGAATAGACCATTTTAAATTAAAATTTTTATTTTTTTCTTTTAAATCCCAAACATACTTTGACAGCATATTCTCTTTTGAATATTTTTTGTGCTTAAACGATTGTTTGTGGTTGGTATAACGTTTTTTCCATTTTCCCTCGGTTTACTAATTTCTTATTACTCTGTTCTTTAAGAACATTGAGCACTCTATTTGTAAAATACACTAAGATCATTTACATATATATATATATATATATATATATATATATATATATATATATATATATATATATATATATATATATATATATATATATATATATATATATATATAGATATATATATATATATATATATATATATATATATATACATGTTTATATATATATATATATATATATATGTATATATATATATATATATGTATATATACATATATATATACATATATATATATATGTATATACATATATATGTATATACATATATATGTATATATTTTTATATATATATATATATGTTTATTTATATATATATATATATATATATATATGTTTATTTATATATATATTTATTTGTATATATATATACACATATGAATGTATATATAAATATATAAATATATATATATACATATTATATATATATATATATATATATATATATATATATATATATATATATATATATATATATATATATATATATATATATAAGTGGTTTTATTAATTTTTGAAATGATTTTGATATCAGTTTTATTTTTATTATTATTGTATATAAATCTTTTAAATATTATTTGAGAAATGAACGTGAAATGTAATACAACTCCTTTTAGATTATGCTTGCTAATACATCAGCCAAACTGAAACTACCAATAAAAAAATTAAAGGCAATAGAGTTATCACGCCCAAATTTTAACAAAAGAGTTATTGATTATTATGAACAGAGAAAAGCTGAGTTTGTCATGCTTTATTGAAAAAACTTAGTTGTTGCTAACTATTAGAATTCTAAAAGACATTATTTTAAGTAGAACTAAAAGCATTTAATGTTGCAGTTCTTGTAAGTTACATTGCCAACGTTTGGGATAATTACTATAGCAACCGTCTGCTCAGTTAAGCTTATAATTGTTACTCTTCATATAAAATACTTTACCACAATTTTTGTTGAAAATCTGATAAGATAACTATTGAATCAATTCAACTGTTAGAAGGTAACAATTTTATTATTTTGAGTTTTAAAAATTCAAATGAAAAATATATTGTAAATAGTGATGTTGGATATTGTTTATGCGTTAGTGGTCGCGAGGGAGGATTTTGTTAACACATGGCTCCTATACACATACTTTTTAAGATTAGCTTTACCAGCGTCCCACCAAAAATATCTGACGACAGATATGAACTCGGAAGGATTGGGCTGGAGCCAAAGGGCCCAAAGCCAGAGTTTTTTCCAAATTTGATAGATATCAATGAAGCGGAAAAATAAATACTTGTAACTAGAATAAGTTTGTAAATTAAATTTGTATATATGCTTTTTCACGAAAAGTATTTGCAAGTAATTATGTAATTATAATTTGTTATAGCAATTTCATTATGTTGAAATAATGTTTTTTATAATAGATAAAAAGAATAAAAATTATATTTATTAAATTACCATTTAATTTCTAATTATTTACCTATTTTGTTTCTTATCTACATTTGCTCTCTTCGCTGATAACTCAACTTTATACTCTTATCTCTTTCCGATCGCTTAGAAAAGGCCAATCTTGAATCTGATCTTACTTCTGTAACAGATTGGGGCTCCCAGTGGCTTGTACATATTAGCTAAAACAAAACTCAGTTATTTATTGCAAACAACTATTGCAGTACTGTCGACATTCCTATATTGATGAAAGCCAACTCTCTCCCTGAGTCCTCATCTTTACGTCATCTTGAATTATCATTTACTACTGATCCTTCATGCAAACCATATGCAATTGATTGCTGAATTAGCATCTGCTAAGGCTACTTCTCTTTTTTTTTATTCGCCATTTTCTCTCGGACTTCTTTCTCTACCTCTCTTTTACTCTATCTCTTATTTGTCTCTGTATAAAAAATGCTGTTATCATATTTAGGCTGGTTCTTCTAATGATTCTCTTTCTCTTCTAGACATGGTCCAAAACGCATTTCAAACCTAATTGGATCCGATCTCTTTCTATTTATACAAATACAATCATGGATGAATCAAAACTGATTCTTGCTTGAATCGTCATTCATTAAAGACTCATATGTATCTGTATCTTTTTTTTTTTATCCTGCATGCTCAAATTTATATATCTAGTATTTTTCTCCGCACTTCAACGCTTTGATATCTCTCCCACCTTTATGTTTTCCTGACCATTCTACCTTTAATTATTTAAGTCTTGTGTCAAACGTTCCCTGTTCTATAACATTATTTCTTTTTTCTAGTAACTCCCAACTTAGTAGTGGTTGCTTGTTGCCTTTTTCGGAGTAAATCCATACAAATATATAGGTATATATTTATATATATATATATATATATATATATATATATATATATATATATATATATATATATTTCTATTTCTATTTATATTATATAATGCCTCTTTATGGTGGTTTCATCGCTTCAATTAAGATTATTTAAAATATAGATTATTGCTTAAATATCTTCAAAAAATTGAAATAAAGTTGTTTGAAAACTAAGGTTTAGAAATATTTGTAAAAGGGCTTTTCATTTAATTATTATAAAACATTACCCAGTGAGAAAAAAAATGTTTACGACATTTAAACATGTGTTTAAACATGTTAATGCATTTTTTAAACGCTTAACACAGCTGGCATATCACTGGGTAACGAAAGTAATACTAATATTTTGTACTTTTTATCTGCATTCGTGCATTTTATCTGCATAAACATTTCAGGTAATCCCCCCTAAAAAATCTTACGAAACCTAATGTTTAGTTCTATATTGCTAGGTTCAGGCTTAGAATATGGTAATCAATAAATGATTTTATGTAAAACATGAGTTGTTTTTTATGGACTTACTAAAAGGAGTGCTTGAAATATACGCCAACTTAATCAAATTGTGTTATTGCAATATCAAATACCATTTGCATACTTTTTTTAATTGTAGATTGACTTTCTTCTCGGATATGATTTCGTTTATAAATAGTTTTATCTTTATCAAAATACTTGTGGATTAAGTAAAATAGTAAGCGCCAAGTCTAATTTTTTTTTAAAATAATTACAAAATCTGTTCAAATTTAAAATTAGTAATAGGATTTTTGAATTTATTTAATTTAATTAAAAAAAATAGAGAGTAATAACAAAGGTAAACAATGAACAAAAATTAAACGTCAGCATAACTTTATTTGAAAGTTTTTGCAGATTTGTCTCTCTTTCAAAATCAGCGAAACAGATTGCGCCATTAAAGTGGCTGTTCTGTGCTTATAGAGGGTTAGTTAAGTCGCTAACGGTTTTATGAAAAGTTGCTTGAAATACATTATACTGTAAGGTATTAATTTAATTATTATATCATTAATGCATTATTTTCTAGATTTTTTTTTAACAACTTGGTAAACTTTTTTTGGTTAAACTATGAATGCAGTCTAAATGAACTGAGAATAAAAAAGTTTATTTTCAGTTCAGATATATATATATATATATATATATATATATATATATATATATATATATATATATGTATATATATATATATATATATATACATATATATATATATATATATATATATATATATATATATATATATATATATATATATATATGTATATATATATATATATATATATATACATATATATATATATATATATATATATATATATATATATATATATATATATATATATATATGTATATATATATATATATATACATATATATATATATATATATATATATATATATATATATATATATATATATATATATATATATATATATATATATATATATATATATATATATATATATATATATATATCTGAACTGAAAATAAACTTTTTTATTCTCATATATATATAGTCAACGAAAGATTAGAGCCAGAAAATGTTGGATAATAGTGCAGTCTATTAAGTGTCGCTTTAGTGATGTATTATATAGCCTTAGGAATTACATTATTATAAACCTTTTATAATTTAAATGTAACTGCAAAAAAGATGTCCATTTTCATAGACAAATCTTATTAAGATTGCAGTTGGTATGTTAAAAACCCATTGCAAACTTACTAAGCTCGAGTAAATTGATTTTGAAAAACTGATGAAAAACTGAACTACTTGAAGTTGCATATTAAAGAAATTGGTTTTTTCTTTGCTTTTTTTTAGAAATAAAAAACTTTTTTAACATTTAAATAGATAATAGATATTAGTATAAAGAAATTGGGAAAAACTCATTGTCTTGCAGATCCTTAAATATGATCTTTAAATGATAAGGTTGAACATGATCTTGAATTTTTTTTTTTTATACATGTTTTTTTTACAACTACAAAGTATTCACAAGTAACGAATCGCAGAGTGGCGGTGAAGATATACAAATATAATTATCTTAAATATAAAGTTCAAAATATACAAAGTAAATAAATTTATAGTTGCATACAACTCCAAGACATAATTAAAATAAATATCAATTTTTTAGATTTTCAGACAGTGTTAGTAGTTTAATTTAAATAGTTATTTTTTTCTGGAAACTAGTTTGTTAAATAAATAGAGACCACTTTATGTAATTGAGAATTTTGAGAGTCTTGTTATTTCAAACGGTATCTTAAAGTTGCCTGTTGCTCTTGTATTGTATTTTTTCATATTGTTTTTAAAAAAGTGTTGCCCTAAAATGTTCTGGAACCAGACTTAGTTTATATTTAAACATGAAAAGCATGTTTTGAAAAATATTTATTTGAAAAATATTTAGTGCGTTCAATTGCTCCAGTAAGGGTTGAGCTTGAGTAAATTTGTTTTTGTTTAATACTAGTCTTGAAGCATGTTTTTGACTTAAGTGAAGTAGCTCTAATTTAGATTTATGCGTGCTGCCCCATGCTATATTGGCATATATGAGATAGTTATGTATGAATAAAAAGTAAAAAAGTTTTAGACTTTTTTGTGACAAAAATGGCTTTGCCATGTAAAGTAAACCTATATTCTTTGATATTTTTGTGTTTATGTAGTTTACGTGGGGTTTGCAGGAGATGTGTTCATCAATTAGATAAACCCTCACCCTAACCCTAAAGATAAGGTTGGATTTTTTTTATTTTAAAAGCCTGACTATAAAATTAGATGATGTATATAAAATGTGGGAAAAATTTAAAACTTTGCAGATCCTTAAATATGATCTATAAATGATAAGTTGATTATTATCCTAAATTGATAAGGTTAGGTTTTTTAAACCTAAAAATCTGACAATAAAATTAATTAATTTATTGGTTTTACGGTTAAAATTAAATTATTATATAATATATAATAATTAGTTATTTTTTTTGTTTTGCTAAAATATAATTACTCATCACATAATAATAATAGTTCAGTTAGCCTCCACATATCTATTAGTAAACTTGAATAAACCTTTATTATATTCTTTATTTTTTATTTTATAAATCTTATTTATTTATATTTTTTGTATATAGCAGAGAATATACCCAAGTATGTCGAAAATGAACTATCTAATTGCGTTATATCCTGAAAAGCCGGATAGAAAAGGCGTCTGTGACCGTGAAAAACTAATCTACGACAACATATTTATTATATGTTTTAGATCTGACATTTAAAATATTTTTTTGATTTTGTGTATACTTTTGATTTTGTGTTTTATTTTTTTTAATTAGTAGGCACTCTGGTTGCTGTTTTTGTTATGATTACTGAACGTTAAACATTGTCCCCAAAACCCTACAAATTCAGTGATTGCTAAAATACGCTTATAGCATAACAAATTTCTTTTAAACATTTAAATGACGTATTTTGTAGACCAATTTTGAATACCTGTACTTAAAAAGAAAGCCTTATTTAAGTCTTTTTATGACGTCTTTAGTACGTCCTGAAAGGATGTTTAAAGAGTCTGATATATAATCAGTTTAGAATGCGTCCCAGACGTTTCTTCGGAACGTTCTTTATATGTTTTTTGTACGTCCTCGTGCTTGCTTGGATGTCATACAAAGTTATGGCTTTTTTAACATGAATGGGAATATCTGGATTAAAAAAAATAAGCAAGAAGTTCAGGATAAACTAACTTTTGAAAAGCTAAAAGTTTACGAGCTTATTATTAGGAGTTTATCTTGTTTTATTATAGACTGTTTAATATCATATATTTTTCTTTAATAGTTTTAAAATCTTTTATTGCATTTTTTAAATCAAGTTGATAAAGTTACCTTATTTGTTTAGTTAAAAAAAATATTTTTTGACAAACGTTAATGAGGTTTTTTTTTATTTAGATATATAAATGCTAAAGGAGTTAAATTTTAACTAATCTTGCCATTTAGTTTATAGATTATTTTTTTAAGTATTTTAAGATTTAATTAATTTTGCGTTGGTGTTTATAGATTTAAAATTCTTTTTAAAAAATGTTATGATGAGAAGAAGTGAGTTTTCGATAGTTGATACTGAAGCGTAAATTCAAAGAATATTGCGAGAAAATTGCGTTATTCCTAAAATTTAATCTAGGAAAATTACGCCAGTAAACATGTGCTGTTTATTATATTGGTTAAACATCGCTTAACGTTGAAAGATATGTACTTAATCTGGTAATCGACGTCATTTCAAACATGTGCTGTTTATTATATTGGTTAAACATCGCTTAACGCTTATGACATCGTATTTACCTCGCAATCTAACGTTGTTTAGATATTGCTCAACGTAAAATAACATCGTATCAACGTCTGCAATCTGATATTATTCCGATGTCTTTTTTTTAAAACCTTTCTAAATCCCTCGTAAATCCGATGTCAACTCTAACGTAAAGCCGACGTTGACCAACGTTTTATTCACACTATGAGAAATTCTCATAGAGTAAATAAATATTGTAGCATAACACAATAGATAATACTCAGTTCAATATTATGATTCCGTGTTTACTGGATTTAGCAAAAATGCCATTCTATAACTTTTACACAGAGCTGCACAATCATTGATGATATAAAAGGTTTACGGTTTTATTTTCATTTCTTCGATGCAATGTTTAACAATCATCTCTTTCAATTCATTGTTTAACGATGATATTTATTCGATTCATTACTTAATGATGAGTGTTTCAATGCATCGAGCACGATGGATTGAACACAATGCATTTAACAATGTTAAAGGATATATTGCCTCTTCCTATATGTATCATATAAAATAAAACGAAAATTGGAAATAGTTATTATTATTACAATTTGCTTTTATTAAATTTACACGGATTCTCAAAACAAGAGTTTTTATAAATTATACTGCATACCGTATATAACATAAAATAATATAGCTCTTTTAAAAAAAAGATAAAAAAGTGAAACAAATTTTAAAATAATCAAAGATTTGAAAAAAATGAATCAAAATTAAACAAAAATTTGTTATAACGTTATTTATTTAAAAAAATTGTTTGAAATTTTTTATAATGAGCGCGTTATAATAATTTAGTTCTAAACCACATAGCAGTAAGAGATTTTACGGTATGTTGTTATTGTATTATTTTCCTCAGTGCGCGTGCTTTTAAAAAAATTGACCTTACGAACCGTTTAATTTTTTTATATTCGAAAAAAGTTTTTGTTCATAGTTAAAATACTATAAGTAAAAGAGTTCTATTTAATATAATGGGCAAGTTACAATATATTACATTCGCTATCTTTTGATTTAGTTAAGTTGTATTTCGCCAAAAACTCTCTCAAGTTTTGCAACAACTGATCTCTCATTTTTAGTCGTTTAGAGCTATCCTTATCTTTTTCAAAATTATGAAGTAAAAATTCTATAGCTTGAATCATCGTACGTACTTCATCATAATTGGGCAATACCATGCCCTTTACTTGCTCTGTCTTCTGACCCATTTCGTTAATTTTTACAATCTAAATTTAAAATTACAAAAATGATAAGTTTTTAAAGAACAAAAATAAAGAGAAACCTAAAAGTTTGATATGCAGCATAATCTAAAAATAATTTTTAAAAAACTGAAGTACTTGTGATCAGGTAAAGATGTATCGATTAACGATGAGAAGAAAAGAGGCTTATTTCAAAACCCGATTGTCATGGAAAAGCATCGGCTAACATAAAACCTGTAAAGAACGAATAAGTTAAGTAAGCGAACTTATGATATTGTAGCAATGGACCGTTTATCGATGGATCGTTTATTGATATGGTGGCGTATCGATGTATCGTTTATCAATGTATTGGCGATGTATCGATGTATCGTAAAATGAGTTGATTAATCGTGTTCCATCCATTGAATAATTTATCTTGTTTGATACATTGAACGCGATGAGTTATTTAATGCATCAAACACGGTTAAATAAACAAAAATGTATCTGAGCGATTAACAATGCATTATATAAAAAATAATATATAAAATGGTATAAAATTACTTACGCTTGCTATTTTTTTATTTACGACTATGTTCATTACAATGCTTTTAAATTTCACATGAGATAAATGAAATAAATTTTCTAATTTACTGGCAATCGTGTAATTAAATAGATTGTTTAATGTATTATTAATCGTAAGTTGTTAAATTAAATAAATTGTTTTAAATATTATTAATTATAAATCGTTATCAAGATCCCTTATTAATAAAACATATTACCAAGACACTTAAAACAAAGACTGATTGGCTTTTTGAATCTTTCCCAGAAGTCAATGGATTACTATTTGTCAAGGTAATGTCAAGGGAAAAATCCAGATATTACAATTAAAAAACTAATTCAAAGTTGTTCAAACAGATAAAGAGTGAGCTCCTTCAAATACAATCAAACAATAGCCTACGGTTTGCAATCAAATTTTTAGCAGAAAAAGATGTTTTAAAACAGCTATTCAACAAATATCGAGATTAAACAATTAAGAATTTTTCAAATGACTGAGCTCAGTCATTTGAAAAATATTTTCAAATTTTTTAAATGACTGAGCAATAGAAAAATTTGAAAAAATTTCCAACCTTGCCAGTTTGGAGAACAAAGGTGTCTCAATATTTCATGTCATTCTATACCTCTTTAGTCTGGAAAATGATTTATAGTTAATATCATATGATCCACACAATCCAATGATGAAAAAGGTTGCTGATCAATACTCATTGGAAATGAATGACAGGTTCTCCGAATATGGAGCTAAAGTTTTAGAATACTCATACGCAATTATGTTGGATCCCAGTTACAAAGAATAATATCGCATTGCATTTCGAAAAGGTGAAACATAACCAAGACATCCTTAAGCAAAGCGTATGGTAGGCCGCACTTAAGAACACGCATTCATCCAACACAGGACAATCCCTTAATAATGATACACACAACACAATGACACAAACACAAAGATTGCCTCAAGAAAGCAAAACAACTGGATACGGACTAAGGTCTTGTAAAAGCATGAGAATCCAAACTTTTGGAAAAGTGGTTAATAACCCGGAAGGAAGGACCTACTTGGTAACAATGATTAAAGCAAAGTGAGAAAGCTATTTACCAACAAAACACCGATTGTCAATAATGGTATAAACTTTGTTACTGAAAGAACCAAAACCGAGAAAAAAATATCAAACATCCCCAGTTTACCATGCCAATATTGGCCATTTCAGCAGCTTCCTCTAGTTCTGAAAAATATTTTTCACAGTTTGAAATGTCTTTTGCGACAGAAGAGAAATTTACCATCATGAAAAGTTAAAAAACTTGTTTACATAAAAGAAAGCTTAAAACAGATAAAAAAAATGCAATGTGTAAGCATTTTGCAACTTTTTTCTGTCAATTTTCTAACCCATTATTATACTCAATAGTAAATAACAATAACCAAAAAAAATTTTATTTTAAATTTAGCTGTTTTGGGAATTTTTTATTTATTTCTTCGATACAATTTTTAACAATCCACTCTTTCAATGGGTTATTTAACGATGCGTGTTTCAATGCATCAAACAAAACTCACAAAATCTAAAAATTAAAACTTTTCTTCATAACCGCTTTTGTCTGTTTGCAAAAATAATAAATAATTTAAAAATTGTTTTAGCTGCTTCATGGTTTGCAGCTTTTTTAAAAAAAATCTTAATGGAGAATCATTTCTCATCTTGTATTTACATTGTGTACTCTGTACAGAGTTATATTTTCATATCCATTTTTTTAATACATCATGTTAAAAAACTTTTAATTTTGTTTTTAAATTTTAAAGGGCATTAAAAAATAAGGCGTTCAGTAGATTTAAATGCAAAATA
This sequence comes from Hydra vulgaris, assembly GCF_038396675.1. Lineage (NCBI taxonomy): Eukaryota > Metazoa > Cnidaria > Hydrozoa > Anthoathecata > Hydridae > Hydra > Hydra vulgaris. The sequence goes on from NC_088925.1 coordinate 60,521,341, forward strand.
CAAATTCAAAAAACTACAAAGTTTTTTTGCACAATTTAGCAAAGCTAAAGATAAGAAACCTGTTACTGAAAATGATTCTGTAGTTAGTGCAGCTGATATGAGAACATTCCACAATATTGCAAATAGAACGTACGCATTTCAGTGGGCAAAAGTACGTTCATTTTATGTACAATGTACGTCCATATTTTGTTTTTCCACCCGTGAATGAGCCTTCAAAAATAATTTAAACAGTTTGAACCTAAATATCAACTAAGCCTAAAAAATTAAAGATTTAGAAATTAAAAAATTAAAGATTAAAAATAAGAATATAGCTAGAAAAAAGTTTCGCAGATCCATAATAGATCAAGGATGTCTTAGATCCAAGATTAATAGAAATAAGTTTAGATGATGCATTGATCCAATATATTTCAAAAAGAAAATGAATGAAAATCGAAATCTTAAGTTGGTTAGCCTAGTAAAAAACTATTTTTTTTTTGCACTAACAGAGAAAACTATATAAAAAGCTAGAATTACTTACGATTTTAAAAACTATAATTTCATAGAAAAACGACCATTTTTAGAGCTGAGTCAGCATTTTTTACTATTTTATGAGGAAAACTAGGAGAAACTTGTGACAAATTATTACAGACTAATGTATTTATATGAAATTTGGTAGAACTAATCAATCAATTGGTAGAATTAATCAATATTGCTTGAATAACATGATTTTACAATTTTGAGTATGCATAAAAATAGTATGGCATCACCTGAGGCTATACAAGAAATTATCGAATCCATGCTTGTGACTGCCCAAAAGACAATTGATGAAGTTGCATTCTATTTAAATCAAAAAACAGAAAGAAAGACAAATATGGACGGACTTGAGAAAATCTTTGAGAATAAAGCAAAAATGCAAAAAGTCATATATATTCGGAAAATCATACTTAACTAGAAAGAAAAAGAAGATAGAAGGTATGATCATGATAATAAGTACAAGAAAATTAATGACAAAGAACAGAAGATTAAGGAAAACATCATTACTGCTCAAGTAGAAGTTGGTTTTAGGTGGGATTGTGACTTAAATAACGAACCTCTAACGAAATGAAAATCAAAATTTGTTACCCTTTATCTCCCGAAATGATTTATACAATGCAGTGAAATCATTTCTGCAGCAGACAGGCTGATATTGTCTAATATTACAACAACTATGATTGTGTCTGCTGTAATTTAAGGTGTGGGTGGAAATTTAGACAATATTGATTTCTGAACATATAAAATAATAGAATGTTAAACTAACAGAGAACAAATAGAATGTTAAATTAACAGTGGATTCCAAAGAATGTTTAAAAACTGATGCTCTTCTCACCTCAGTTTGATGCCCTTCACTAGGACAAAAAATCGCTAAAAGATATACTAGGTGTGCAACATTAACACTTAGCTGTGCTTATGTAAGGCGCTCCAGAATGCAGTGAAAAAAGGTTTCTCGGTGTTCCTGTTCTCGATGATTCGAAACGAAAAACTCAATCAAATGTAACATTAAATCTTCTAGAAGGTTAGCATCTGTTAAACAATGTTGTCGCATTGATATTTTATACCATTACTTGTAAGAGTGGCATCTAAAGTGGTGCTGTTAATTAAATAGAAGAAAATTTCGGTCAAAAACTTCTTTACCTTGGCTGTCAACACCACATTCTTGAAATCTTTGTTGAAGTAGTTTGGAATAAAATGTTTTAAAAGATTTTTGGTCCAGAGAATAAATTTTCTGCTCAATTTAAGACAGCCTGACAAACCTTGAATAAACATTTGTTAATCAAAAGTTTAGCAGTTGAAGGCACCTGGCTACAAAACCTCAAATTACAGATCATACTGCATTTAAAACAACTACTCGCTAACAAAGATGCTACAACATTTTTAACAGATGACTACTGTAAATATGCCGAGAAACCAAACATCATCCTCGATCAAACTCGTCACCGCAAGGTTTGCACTTTCCTAAGACAAGTGCTATCCATAAAGCTTGATGGATGGCATGTTATATTTATGCAAACAAAAGATTCCTGTTTTCTAAATTACCTTTTGACTTTTTAATCCTGCTTTTCTTTCTGCAAATCACAGTGTTTATGGATACTATTCTTTGATTCGCTAGGACTCCAACAGTCAATATGCTTGGCTTGGGGGTACACATACACATCAATTCACCTATTTGTTATAAATCAAGTTCGAATCTTTTTACGATTCTTTTATGTGCTTCCGCTCACCACCTCTTCACTCTGTCACCTTTCTTTTTGTTCTTATTTGTTCTTTTTTTTTGCAAAACTGAACTCTTTTAGATTTAATTTCTGGTCCAATTGACCGTGTTTTCTCCCATTACCTCTCTGCCAATACTGTTGTTAATGGTGACTTTAATGATCATTACACTGAATGGCTAGGTTTTAACGCCTTTGGCCCTGCATTCACTAAAGCCTATATTTTCTGCATTTCTCAATCTCTTACTCAACTAGTTAATTTTGACTCGTTTTCCTGACACACCTATTTACTTACCTTCACTCTATGAATTATGTCTTCTCTCTAATTTTAGCTTGTGTTCAGTTCCTCTTTTTTCTCCCTTGGATGGTTCTGACCATGCAATAATCATCTTAAATCTTTTCACTTGTTTTTCCTTTTCTAACAGACCTTATCATCGCGCCACATACATCTTAAAGCTGACTTAAATTCTTTTTGTGGTTTTCTTCATGACGGTTCATGGGTTATCAGAACTTTCTCTCTCACTTACAAATGCGCCTCTAACGTAACTTTCTGATTTCAGGAAAGAATGAAAGCTTTTTTTCTTTCTCGCTAGTTTAAAGTCAAGCCTCATTTTATTCCATAATTTTTTTCTTTTTGCTATGTCAACTCGTAGTCATTTTTTTTATCTTTTTTAGAAGAACAATTCTCTAGAGAACAAACAGCAAATTATTATGGCAAGAACTTGGTCTAAAAAGATGTTGTCCGATGTTAAACTCCATTATTTTAAGTTCACTAAATCTAATAACTTATTTCAAAATTTAGACTCTAGAGACTATCGGAAAATCTTCAACAGCGTCTTTAATAAGGGTAGGTTTAACATTCAATCTCTTATTTATGAAGCTGACCTTATAACCGCTACCAAGGTTAAGGCAGAATTATTTGAAAAAAATTTTTCTTCAAATTTGACTCTTGAATCTTATATCCGTTCCCTTTCGTTCCAATTAAAAAAGTTAACCCATTGTCTGATATTCAAATAACTGCAACATCTGATGCTAAAGTCATATTTCAATAAAACTCTTCTACAGCCTATAATCCAAACAACATTCCTGTTATAGTCTTACAAAACCTTTCTCCAGAACTCTCTTTAGTTCTCTCTAAACTATTTATTAATTTCTTAACTCATTCATGTTTTTCTTCCTGGAATATGGCATCTGTTGTTCCAATTTTTAAAAACTCCGGTTAACATTCTGACCTCTCTAATTTTTGTCTGATAAGTTTTCTTTCTGTTATTAGGAAATTCTCAGAGTCTTCAATAAAAAAATTTCTCACATTCCATCTTGAGTCAAATAACATACTGTTAGATAATCTATACGGCTTTCAACCCTCTCGCTCTTCGGACAACTTGGTAACTGTTGTGACTGAAAGATTTTTTTGTGCATTAGATGGAGGCAGAAAGGGTAGAACTATTGATCTTGATATATCTTAGGCTTTCTACAAAGTTTCGCATACTGGTCTTTTTCATATGCTTGTTTTGATTTGATAATCCTAAAAACTTTTCTAGATATGGTGTATTTGGGAAAGTTTTTAAGATTATTAAACCATTCTTTTCTAACCGCTTTATCAAAGTCATCTTTGAAGACTAAGACACTTCTTCATTTCCAGACAACCTTACATCTAATGTAGCTCTTATTGTTAACTGAGGTATTAACTGCAAACAACTGTTATAATAATGTTGACACTTTATATTAATGAATATCTACTCAATAAATACTCTTCTTTACGTTTTCTTAAAATATCTTGCACTATTAACCTTAATAATGCAAGATATTTCATGAAAACGATATATTCAATTGAATGATAAATTACCATCCACTAAGGTAGCTTCTCTTTATCGAGCTTGCCATTTACTTACACCTAAATCTAATCGTTACCACTACAAATCTCTCATTTATCCCTGTATGGAATAATGTTATCTTATTTTGGCTGGTTCTTCTATTAATGCCCATTAGACTTCTATCAATGCCCTAGACAAGTTCCAAAAAGGAATTCTAATCATAGTTGGACTTTATCTGCCAAGCATGAGTCTCTTCCTATCGCCGCAAAGTTGGGGATTTTTTCTTTTCTACAAATACTATCAAAGAACTTTGATTTACTCTTCAAAAACCCGCTTGGATTTTTGAACCAACGTAACACATATAAATTACCCAAAAAAAAAAAAATGTATAAAAATAGTATAACTTATAGAGGAAAACCATTAAAATCAATTCAGTTTCAAACAAAAAATTATGTTTCAAATCTTATCGAGTATTTTTTATATATAATTATTGTTTTGGTTTACAAATAGGTTTTTTAAACATTATATCTTCTTATACGACTGTTTGCATTTTTAAATATTGTATGTAATCTTTATACATTATATGTTAAACATAGTATTATACAGTGGCGTAAAAAGGTCGTGAAAGTAAGGGGAAGGGGGGTTAAAAACGTGTTTAAAAGCAAAAAGTTCCTTAATTTCGCATGATACAGCCGCATATAAAAAAAAGATCTATTTATTTATTTATTGTTCATACGCAACGTGATAAGTGATCTTTTTAACGTGATTAGTGATCTTTTGCCAGCACACGTTCATTTAAAAAATAGTTAGTATGCGAAAGTATCTTAAACAGTTTTATGGATATACTTTTCCATGGTGATGTTTAATTGTGATTGTCATTTTCTAGTCATTGCAGTCTGGAAAATGATAATTCCACTGTTGCCTTCATAAATGTTGGGGGAGGGGTGGAAGGGGGCTGAATGCAGTGCTTGCCACCTCCCCGTTTGCATATTTTGAAACCCTATACAGGCTCAGAATAGACAGAAAAATGAGAAATCTAATTCGCTGATTTTGAAAGAGAGGCAAGTGCGATTTTGTTGAAAAATATAATTAAAATCAAAATAAACAGATTTTTGAAACAAATTTCAAAGTAATGATATACTAAGTTTATCAATACAAGTCATGTGTTACTATCAACACAGGAAATTCATTTTATTTTAGTACTCTTCAAAGTATTTAAAATGTATCAAAATCTATCTATTGTTAATTTTAAGAAATGAAAAAAAAGAGTGTTAAAGTAAATTTGAAAAAGTTTACAAATATGTTTCTCTTAAAATATGCTCTTGGCCTTAAAGCATTCTCAAATACATAGTTAAGTATGTTGTACGAGACTAATAGTAAAGCAGTTTTGCATACAAAGTTTATATGCAGTTTTACGTGACTACTGGTGAAGAACTTTATTTATAAACTGATTTACATATTTATTATAAAGAGTTGAAAATTAGAGTTTTTTATAAAAGAAAATTTGTACTAATTGCAAAACTAGCTTACATGTTCCATGTCAATATATGGGCTCTGAGGAGATTTTGTTTTCATACTTTGTTTCAACCATAGTTTGGAGGAGGCTGATATATTTTTTTATTACGTAACTTTAATAAAACATTGTGTTAAACCATTAAAAACTTTTTTAAATTTAAAATTTTTTTGGCAGGCTACATTAAGTTATAAAATATGTAAAAATATAACAGAAGAAGTGATAAAATGATGTAATGAAATTTAAAAAGATGAAAAAGAAGTGATGAAATTTAACAGAAGAAGTAATATTTATGTTTGTCTACAGAACTGTAATTTTTGTACAGTTACATATAAACACTGAGATTAAAAGCAAGAAAAAGTATTGAAGTCAAATAAGTTAACCAAATAAAAGTGGATTATGGCATAAATAAATGTGGATTATGGCAAATGATTGTGGCATTTTTTGTATTGTATAAATTGAAAAAAAATGATTTAAAAAACTAAACTAAGTGGTTAAACATATTAATGAAAAAAGAAGTAATAAAAAAAAAGAAAAGAAAATTATCAGAAAAAAGATCAAAATAAGTTGTCATGCTATGAATATTTTTGCTATTATAAAATGTGTTTTGTATGTATAAACTCTTGTAATATTTCACTTAAATTTGCATGTGTGCAATTTTGCAAGATTTCTAAATGTGTTTCTCATCAAATATAATGTCCGTAAATATATATAATATATTTATACATTTATATATAGATATAAATATATATATATATATATATATATATATATATATATATATATATATATATATATATATATATATATATAAATATATATATATATAAAAATATATATATATATATATATATATATATATATATATATAAATACCTCTTAAAAAATTATAAAATCAAATGACCAAATTAAAATATCCCCATTTCAAAGAAAATTATTTAATAATTACTGTCTGTAACTTCCCGTAAACAAAAAAAATATAGTAATTAAAATTTTTTTTTATAATAATTTATAACTTCATGTAAAATATTTCTTTCTATTAATTAAATTTTTTTTGAGATTTAGTAGCTCTTCCTGATGATCCAGCAATGGTTAAACTTAAAGTAGAAGATAAAAGTTAGATAAGTGTTTTTTACAAATTTGTTATTGCTCTGTTCTTTAAGAACATTGAGCACTCTATATATATATATATTTATATATATATATATATATATATATATATATATTATATATATATATATATATATATATATATATATATATATATATATATATATATATATATATATATATATACATATTTATATATATATATATATATATATATATATATATATATATATATATATATATATATATATGTATATATACAGTGGTGGCTCAAAAAATTAGAGCCACCTAACATTTTTACAAATTTTCATATTCTGAAACTGATTTTCCCTATATTTTGTAATGAGTTAAATTTACAACTATTTACTTTGGGAATATAGGATATAAATAATAGTAAATGACAAAAATATAGAAGTGTAACGTATATTTAGGAAAAATAAATAAGATATACAAAATATTGTACACAAAATCACTAATGCTTAGTGTATTAACCTTTTGCAGCAATTACGGCTTCAACTCTTCTGGTCATACTTTTGATGAGGTTTTGAAAAATTTTTTTATTTCTTCGCTGTGGTGCCAAACATTTATTAATTTTTCAATCAAATCTCTTTTATTTTTTATAAGATTTTTACTTATATCCCTCTTTAACAATTCCCATAAGTTTTCTATGGGATTTTGGTCGGGCGAGTTTCCTGGCCAGGGTAATACATGGATTTTTTCAGTTTCTAAAAACTTTGTTACAGTTTTTGCCTTATGGCATGGAGCAGAGTCGTGCTGGAGGGTAAAGTTCCCATTCGGATACCACTCCATCGCTTGAGGAATCATTCTTTCTTTCAAGACTTGGATGTACTGGTCCTGCCGCATTGTATTTTTTACAATGTATAACCTTCCATTACCCTGGCTACTAATGACTGATCAGACCATAATTTTTAGCGGGTGCTTCACCCTCTCCACAAGACAATCTTCATTGAACATTGCACCTGTCCTTCTTCGGACGAAATTAGTTTTATCCATTAGAATTTCCAATGTGGATTCATCTGAGAAGCAAACCTAAAATTTTCAAAATTGGGTTAACATTTTTGATAAAATACTTATATTCTTTTTTTTTAATATGGTATTCGTTTAAATTTTAATGTGTTTATGAAGAGAAACTGAGTACTTACTCTTTCCCAATCATCAGTGGTAAAATGGCGATGATTTTTTAGCCCATTGGAGACGTTTATCCTTCATTGCCTGGGTGAGCCTTGGTTTTTTGGCTGGTCTACAGGCCTTAAACCCCTGCTCCGCCATTCTTCTACGAAGGGATATTGTTATACCTTCATTGTTTATGATTTCCTTAAGCACTTTTTTCGATTTTCTCCTATTTTCCATCACAATATCCCTTATTTTTCTTTCAGTGCGAGGCGTTGTAAATCAATTTCGTCCACAATTTTTTCTTTTATTCAATTTTAGTGATTGATTATTGTCTAGTTTTCTTTTAATCCTTTCGACTGTTGCTCTGGAAACATTCACACACTTGGCAATTTGCCTGTTGGAATGATTTCCACTCTACAAATATTCTTGAAATAGCCCTAGTTTTGTGGGAGAAATATCTTTCTCTTTGCCCATACCTTAAAAACACCAATTATTTTAAAAAATAGCAAAATTTACCTAAATATGATAAAAAAGTTGTAAAATAATGATAACGTACTTGTAAATAGAATATATAATAAGTGTTGAATAGTAAAATAAACAAATTTTGGTGTAAAAATATAAAATCAACAAATAGAAACCGCCAGAAACACAACTATTGCCCAGTACAACACGTGCTAAAATGTGACATCTTCTGCAATAATGCAACTAACTTCACTCTAAACCGCTCAATAGTGATGTCATTGTAAAAATATGTTCAAAACAATGTAATTAACAATGCGAAATGACAAAAACTGGACATCCGTATGTATTTTAATTAATTTCACAGTCGAAACTCAAATATTGTCTAAATTTCGAGGTGGCTCTAATTTTTTGAGCCACCACTGTATATATATATATATATATATATATATATATATATATATATATATATATATATATATATATATATATATATATATATATATATATATATATATATATATATATTTATATATATATATAATATACGCATATGTATATATATATATATATGAATATATATTTAGTGACTTAGAAAGGTTAAGTTAGGATGGGGCTGGGGGGCTGAAGCAGAAATCAAGGGGACCAAACGCAGCTAAAATTTAGGTAGAAAAAACTGACAATTTGAGTTAGTTTCGACAGGGTTAGGGTTATGGTTAAGGTTTGGTTTCCCTCCGCAACATATCTCTATGCCAGTGTTTATATACTTTTATATTTATCAAGTACCGACTTTGGTTTACTTCCGACATTCGGTAGTTTATTGTATTTGGCTTAGCAGGTTTACTTTTTATAGTTCCATTATATTTATAGTTCCATTACAAATTTTGATTGAACTTTAATGTTGTATGGCTGTTGTCAGTTCTTAATGAATCTTGTTATTAATTTATCACTACTTTTCAGACTAGCTAGAGCTCTAAAACTTTCAGCGCTTGTATAGTGCTGATGTTAAAATTGTTTTCAGGGGCAATGACCCGGATAAGGGTCGTGTTGTACGTACCCGCTTTTTTACACAAAGTTGTTACAAAATCTTGCAACTAATTTTTTACCGCTCTCCAAAATAGCTAGAGTTTTACAACTTTTAGCAGTTGTATAGTCCCAATAGCATTGGGAAGTTGAAAATTAAAACATTTACCTGGGGCAACGATACAGGGCAACAAATGCCCTTCCCACCTTTCCACCCTGATCTATTTTTTTTTTTACAAAGGCAAACATTTTAGAAAAATTCATTCAAAAAGATGCCTTTAAAAACTTTTAAATTTACTTGCTGTTATTGAAGTAATGATAGCAAGAGCGTGTAGAACAGAACACCTCAAAAATAAAAAAATTTAAACTGACTAAACACAAAGTTATTCAAGTAAGAGCTATTTTTAGTCATTTTATTAAATAATTAAGTTTTAGTATTCATCACTTAAATTAGGACTTGATTTCAATAAAGGTAATGTTTCCCGATTACGCAATTGTGTTCATATGTTAACGTTGTTCAAGTTATTTTTGTCTTTTAATTCATATTCGTTAAATGACATAATAAAAAGTATATCTTATAAAAGTCTAGGCTTTTTTATAAAAGCTTAAAACTGAAACTTATTAACATCATTTAAAAAATTAGTATTTTAATTTCTTAGTTAATTATTCGTATTTGATTCATAAAACGTAATTAAATATATATTTATTAAGCCGCATGTCGTTAGCTTTTTTCCGTTAAGAACTGTTTCGTAAGTTGCGGTGCAAAAGAGTTTTGGTTCAAAAAATGTGGTTTTTTATCATTATTTCAGAAAATTAAACCTTAAAATAATCAAATGTTGCAATAGTGAAAATTAAATTTTTTGAAAACATTTTTGTTTATAAAATTTTTATTTTTTACAATTATATCTGCTTCGCCAACAAAATTTTTTTATAGACTTCAAAACATCGTTTAGCAAAAAAGCTCGTTTCGCAAGTGCGACTTCCGTAAGCTCAACTTTTGTATGTAGCAAAATAGTTTTATTTCGTAATTCAGTGTAGGATATGCTAAATTTTATAAGTAGCATTTGCGAAGTGAACATCAACGGGTTTTTTTGATTTGTAAAATTCGGTACGAAAAAAAAATTACTGATTCTTAATTATCCTTTCGAAAAATTTTTATTTTCTGGAATTGTACGAAATCTTTTGGTTAACAAGTCTAACTAGAATATATATGATTTTAATAATTGTAGCAATACGGAAACACGAAAAATTAGGTTAGAGAAATTCTGTAAAATTTATCTTAGTTAAGCTTAGAGTTAAATAATAATAATAATTAAATAAACAAGTTTTACTTATTGAAATTTAAATTCATTTTTAACAGTAAAAGCGAAGAGTTTTTAAAAATAAAGGTTACTTTATAAATTTTTAATCAAAGTATGCTATTTATCTATTTCAATCTGTTTCAATAAATAAAATCAATTAACAAAATTCATCAATTTATTTTATAGTAATATCTAAGTATAAATTATTACTTCTTTAGTTTAGGAAAAAGAAGCATTCGTTTACCTATGAAAGTGAAACTGATGATGATGATGAAATTGAAGACGATTTTTACGAAAACAGATGAATAGCGTAAGACAAATTAGATTTAAATATTCTAAATTGCTTATCTAAGATCGTGAGAATTTACTAACCCTTCAGAAAGAGTGCGGTGGGAATACTTTTAAATGTAAATAAATTTGTAAATCTATATTTAAACTTATTTTTTGTTATATATTTTCAGTAATAAAAGCATTTGTACAATGTCTTATTTTTTTATTTATAAAAGTTTTATCATTCTAGAAAATAGATTTATAGGACACATACCCCATTGATTGTTAAATATTTATTCATAAAAGCATATGTACTATTAAAAAACCAACACTACCTCAAGGGTAATACAATTAAGTTTATGCTCATCATTGTCTCAAAATGTCCTTGTTTCAAAACATTTACCACAATCCAGCATATCTGATCACCAGTATAATATAATACAACTAGATGTGTTGCGCAATCAATCAAAAAAAATCATGCAAACACAAACTCAGGTGCTAAAATCGAACAACTCGTGTAAGCTTGTTTTTAATCATGGTAAATTCCAAATTAATTAGTTAAAAAAGCAATGAATTATTACAAAATAACTGTAAGATTATAACTTATTATAACTAAATAAGACATTAACCTGAATTTTGAAATTGAGATTATATAGAATTTATATTATTTTGAAATTGAGAACTTTTTTTTTCATAGCTTTAAAACGTAAAAAATAATTATACTTTTTTTATATGTTTATAGTTATTTTTCTACCGCTTACAAAAAAATATTGAAGTAATGTCGGTGAGGAATAGTTTTACCGAGACCCGTACTTTGCGGGTCCGGACAGCTAGTTTTTAAATATTAAATATTATATCTTCTTTTTAAAAATTTTTATCATTCAGCTAAATTTGTTACTTTATTTATTTACCATATTTTACAGTTATTGTTATGATCTGTAGGTGCTCCAAGAAAAGATTAGGTTGGTATTTTGCCATCCATTTCTTCTTTGAGCCCCTGTTTTATATTTTTATATTTGTAATTAAATTTTATTTTGTGTGAAATGGAATTGTAGTTTAGGTAATAGTAAATTAAATATATATATATACATATATATATATATATATATATATATATATATATATATATATATATATATATATATATATATATATATATATATATATATATATATATATATATATATATACATAGTATATATATATATATATATATATATATATATATATATATATATATATATATATATATATATATATATATATACTATATATATATATATATATATATATATATATATATATATATATATATATATATATATATATATATATATATATATATATATATATATATATATATATATATATATATATATATATATATATAGTCAGACATTCTTGCAGGAATGTCTGACTAGTTTTTTATTTATAAAAGTTGTATCATTCTTGAGACCATATTTATTTGACACATACCCCATTGTTAAATATTTATTGATAATAAACCAAAAAAACACAAAATTTGGACATACAGCCTTATGGTTCTCGGCTGACGAGTTGTTTGCAGTAAATAATTCCTTTTTCTTGGAGTTAAAATTCGAAAGCCACTGCAATCCCCAAGCTATGACAGAAAAGGACTATATTAAATATTAACTGCTTGTTCTAAGCAACCAAAAAATTAGATTTTTTTGTCAAGCTTCGCGTATAAAGTTAAGCTTTCAGTAAATAGAGCTTTAACTGTCAGATTGTCAGGAATATTGTTATTGTAGATAAGAAACAAAACTGGACAAAATAAAAGATAAAACAAAGATAAATTTTTAAAGTTACTTGAAATCATAAAAAAAGTAACCCTTTGAGAATTTCGTACTGCTGTTACAAAAAAGTGGTTTAATAATCTTAAAATCTTTATATAATGAAACTAATACTACAAAGAAAACTAAGTTTTGTATAGTTAGAGAGATCAGAATATTTTCTGTAGTTTTTAAAAATTGGAAGCACATATTTAGCACTTATTAATAGTTTAGCGATACGTATTTATTCAGTGAGAATAAGTGGAGTGATTTAAATGTCTAATATTGGGCTTTTTAACTAGAATAACAGAAAGAGTATTATATTAGGTATTAGATTCAAGGGTCAAGTTAGGATAAAAGTTGTTTTCAAATAACTCTGTTTTTTCCGGGGAGAAATAATAAGACCAGACCTATAAATTAGAGATGGTATATTTGGCATACTTTAGTGATTGACTCCTTTAATGTATAATAAGTTAGTAAACTTAGAATAAGGGAGCTTCAAATGAAACAGGACATTTTTACATTAATTTGTTGGAATAAGGAAAAAGACATTTTAATAATAAAAATAATTACAATTTAATATAACAACTGCACAAAAAGGCAAAAAGCGTGGAGTAGAATGAGGGCTGATTTAAAACCAAAGAGATGAAATAAAAGCTTCCATACTTGCTTGGAGTGAGTAGGTTAGGTAAGAGGCACAATTATGCATAAATAGTGGAAATTTATGTGGATTTAAACATATATTTGCTTTTTGTTTCTTGTTAGCATATTTTTATAAATTTTAGTATTTATATGTTATCGTATTTGCCCAAAATAAAGATGATAGTTAGATGGATGTGTGGTATGGCTCTAACAAAACAAGAAAAAAAGCTGTAAAATTAGACAGTGATAATAAAAATCTTTTTATCAAACAGCGTTTGTTAGAGAAGTTTAAATTGTTTTGGGTATCATCATACGTGGAAGCAGCTTCACAAGAAGTAGGTAGTTGTAGAAGTAAGAAAACTTTGAAAGAGTGCATATGGTATAAACAAGCTTAAGCTTAGAAAAAAAAATGCTCGAGGTTTCTTTTTGGAGAAACAGCAAAAAAGAGGAAAACAAAATTATGACAATAGTGATTATAATGATGATGATGATGATTATGATGATTATCTCAAGTTTATCCCCGGTCATTTACTAAACAGAATAGATGATGACGTTGCATTGTTGCAGTGAGTAATTGCATTGTTTTGATTGTTCTAGTATCAGAACAATTTTGGACTCTTCTCGATCTCCCCAAAGTCTTTGCTGAGCAGCTAAGGAGTTCTAATTCAGTAGACTACTAGTTTTATAAACTTACTCTGAATTTTAAACATTTGTTTCTAAAACTATGGTTATAAGCTGTTTATTTATTTTTTTTTATTATTGTTTGTCAATATTTTTTTGTATAATACATGTGGTATTTAGTTTGTTGTTTTAGGTTTTACTGACTCTATATTTACACCCCAAACTTATGCAGCACTATCTGTAAATAATTTAAAACTTTTGCCTAATGTTAAAGTAAATAATTTCCTTATCAATCAGCAACAGTTGAAACTCCTCACTCATTAAATAATGCTAAGCGTCTTCTTTCCCTGAGTTCCTCCCAACACATTTCTGTAATTCCACAAAGAGCAAAACGTCATTAGAACTATTTGCTGAACACCTGAAGAGTCTATGTTTTTTAAACCTTAGTTTAAGTTTTCTAAGGTCATATAGTTATCTTTAAGTTATTTGTAAGTTTTTTTATTCTTATATGAATAAAATGTATTTTATTTTTTTCGTTTGTCATTTGCAAGCCTATTTGATCTTAAAACTATGATTTCATCAAAAAACTTTTTATTTTTATTTTTGCATTAATACATTAACTTGCCATTGAAGTAACCTGCTCTAAAAAGTAAACAAAACTGTTAACACATTTTAAACTATTTATTAATATATATGCTAGTTTATATTGACTTAAACTAGATAAAGCGCATTGATGGAGTTCAATGACAAGAATTAAAGTACAAAGTTTTAAATTATTTAATTTATCTATAAACAATTTAACTAATAATTAGATAACCATCATCTGCGATGTACAATAGTGTAAGTTCTGCTATTGTGTGAGCATGTCGGAATATATGTTTCATAGTTATGAGAGGCAAATCATCAAAGTTATATGAAACTATTTAATTAATCATATCTCATTAAATTTTATTTATTAAATAAATGTTCTTCAAATATCATTAAAATTTTTTTTCATTGTTTGGTACATTTGATGTTTTAATATTATTTTTCTGACATACTGACAGCTTTGTTAAAAAAAATGTGATGGCACTAAAATTCTTGCCCCAAAAATATTTGCCCCCCTGCCCCTAATTTGAGAGCAACAAGTTGATGAAATATTTTTATTATTTTACTATAAAAATTAAAATTTATCGATGAATATAAGTCTACTAAAAAGTTGTACAAAAAAAATATTACCAACCCTCTAAAAAATGAAGCATTGATTGGATGTCGATCAACGTTGATTTTGTGTTTATATTCGCGATCAACAGAGATCAACTGTAAACGGATGTTATTTCAACGGCAACTTTATCAACAACAAATCAATATTTACTTCTAAACACTTTATGTACATTGATTTACTGTTGACGTAGGAAAAAAAAAAATTCGTTGCGTCTTGAATCTTAGTGCCGTTTGCTTAAACGATTGGACGACTTACTACAAAGCTTATTAAAAAATAAATGAATATATAATACCTGCTACAAAAACCATTCATCTTTAGATTTCTTTTAATTTTCTAACTCAAGATTAGTGGAAAATAAGATAAAAATGCCAAAACGTGACAGAAGCGTATACATGAGAGGTTATATGAGAGAAAAAAGAGATTCAAAAAAAAGAATTAATAATTATCTTGAAGAGTGCAATATTGGACAAGAGAACTGTGAGTTTCTATCTTCAACCAATAAAAATTTTTCTGATGTATCTGAAGAGGTGTACAGTGATACAGTAATATCTTCAATCACCTCACCAAAAAATGAAATTGAAGATTATTTAAATAAGTCTGAAGCAAGTTATAGTGATGCTGATGATATTGCAGATACAGATAGTTTGTACAGAAATATTGATCCTCAAACTTCAACAAAAGATTTTTTATATGAGTGGTCATTAAAATATGACATAAAAGATGATGCTTTAAATGCACTTTTAAATCACTTTAGCAAATTTACTCCATATTTACCAAGATGCAGACAGACATTACAAAAATCTCTTCAAAAAGTTGATGTTGTTTGTGTTAGTGGAGGTGATTATATATATCTTGGTGTTAAGAATGCTATTGAGTATTTTATGTCTGTATCAATTAAAACTGTGGTAAAGCTTGATATAATTGTAAACATTGATGGTGCACCTATATACAATAGTAAAAAGACTTCAATTTGGCCTATATTAATTACAATTAATAGGAAAGGACCATATGCTGTTGCAATTTGGTATGGTCAGGGAAAACCAACATCTTTAGA
>NC_088925.1:60542500-60557500 GCF_038396675.1 Hydra vulgaris
TAAAATCTTTTGTTCAGAAGAAGAGGATAGGAAACAAAAACAGTTGTCTAGTCAGGGTAAATAGCTTTTTTAGAATGTATAGTTTTTCTTTTTTCTTTTTCTTTTTTACGTGTTAAATGTATATTTGCCAATTTAGTCATTTTCTATTGATAAACGAATGAAGGTTTCGTTTTTCAAAAAAAAAAATTTTATACTTTCAGATTTTCAAAAAGTTGTCTTGAATTGGATGGTAAAGATAGATAAAAAGGTATAATTACTATTGTTGTTGTTTTAATGCTAAGGATTGCTGTTGTTAGTTATCTTATTTTTTTTTTTTTAAACAAATTTACTTCTGTAGGGGCTGCAAGCGGCCTGTCGTAATGTTAGGAGTTAATCAAAATCTGATTTTATTGGATAGTTTAGGTCCTTTATCAACCCTGAGCCAAAGAAGGTAGTAATTAGTACCTTTTTTGGCTCTAGGTTGACAAAAGGTTAACTGCTGACATTGCTACTTGCTGCTTGCAGCCCTTTCAGAAGTATATTTGTTTAAAAAAAAAATTAATAATTAGATAACCAACAATAGCTGTAATCCTTAGCAACCCTTAATTAATTAGGGGTTGAAGTAATCTATATGAAGAGTACTATTTAACATATGATAAATAATATTCTTAAAGAAAATATATTCCATATATATGTGTAATATATTTTCTTACCTTTTGTAGATTGATATGTTATTGCAGCAGCAAGCCACAACAGGAATAAGTACTCCTAGCCCTGTGCCATCAGATACCATTTTTGAAAGGTGCCTAACAAAATCTGATGTTGATTTAATTGAAGAAAAGGTCAAGGCTAACAATGTTTTCAAGGGTAGAGTGGTGAGTTTTTATTATTAAATATTTGGTTGATAACAACTCAATTGATATGCACTGCAATAAATATTGCACAATCTTGTAATTTGAATGTTTTGCTGATATTTCTTATTTAAACTTTAATCGTTTTTTTTTTTTTTTAATTATTAGTTGAATGTCCTTAGCCGAAGTGGAGGTTGTTCTGCATATAAATCAGCTTTTGCTATTGGAAAGCTGTTGATGAGTGAGGAAGCTGGGTCCTGTTTCAATGTCTCCGGTGGTTTGTTTAAAACAAATTTTAAAACATACACACTTTATCAATTAATCGTGGGTAAGAGAAGTTTTATGGATATTTTTTAATTAAAGTTTGTTCCACCACAATATAAAAAAAGGAGGAAGAGATACAGGCGATTTTAGGCAACAATTATAATACCAGCATCACTATAGCACTTTCACTAATTCCTGAAAAATTGTCTCAATAATAGTCATATACTTGTTATTATTTGTTTATCCCAGTCATTTGCTTATCTGATAGTTTGCAATAATTTCTGCAATTTGATTTTAGATGCGATTATGAGGCAGCATCATAATGCGAAAGTTACAGAATGCCATTCGGGAATTTCAGAATTCTTAAGACAATCTGGAACAAGACAC
Organism: Hydra vulgaris; assembly: GCF_038396675.1. Lineage (NCBI taxonomy): Eukaryota > Metazoa > Cnidaria > Hydrozoa > Anthoathecata > Hydridae > Hydra > Hydra vulgaris. The sequence goes on from NC_088925.1 coordinate 60,543,982, forward strand.
AACCGAAAAGGTTTAAAGATGAACCACGTTGCAAATTCTGAACCTTCGAGCAAAGGCTGAGCCATCTATAACTTTTTGTAAAGAAAAAATCTCCATTTTTTAATCGAAAATTGAAAAGTAAATTTTTGCAATATTTCACGTTGAAAATATGTCAAAAAACAAGCTCTATGATCTCGCAATGCTTACTTTTTTTTTGTTATTCTTCTGAGTTTGTTTTGAATTAATCGATGTCCTTTCAACAGTTTGTTTACATTTGCCCAACAATTTTTACCATCATCCAATTTACAAGAGTAAGTTATTAAGTATAATTTAGGCTATATATATATATATATATATATATATATATATATATATATATATATATATATATATATATATATATATATATATATATAACAAAAGACCAGATTTTTAAGTAAGTTATTAGCAAAACAACTAAATCGATAAGTGTTGATTTAACGTTAATGAGCAACGTTTAATTATACAACATATCAACGTTGATAAGTGGCTAACATTTTGAACAGTAAATCAATATGAAATCAATGTTAAAAAGAAACACCAAATCAACATTGAATCAACACTATACTTTTAAAACGGTAATTGTTGATTTAATGTTGATGAGCAACGTTTAATCAACGTTTTTTTTATACAACATTTCAACGTTGATAAGTGGCTAACATTTTGGACAGTAAATCAATATGAAATCAATATTGAAAAGAAACACCGAATCAACATTGAGTCAACACTATATTTTTTAGAGGGAACTTGTTAGTCTCAAGTTAGGGTCAGGGGTGCAAAATTTTCGGGGTTTTTTTGTTCTCAGCCTCCAATCATGGCAATTTTTTACAAAATCTCATTATTTGACATAAGTATAAACATATAACTGTTTGGAGTTTGCTCCATGACTGCAAGTTAGCTCAAAGACCAAAAAACGCTAGATCCGTCCTCGAGCAACATTTAACATATAATGTAAGAAGCGTAGTAAACTTCATCTTGACACAACCCTTATATCTGTTAGAATGAGTCGGACCTATATTTCAAGAATATCTCTATTAAAAATAGCTCTACATAAGTCATATCGGTAAGATTTCCTTCTTTAGCTATGTAAATTGCGGTTACTTTTAAGATTTTCGATATTCTGGTTTTATTAAATTGTTGCACAATTCCATGGAGAAATAATACAGAACGATATAAATAGGAAGTTTTTAATTACAATTGCGTAAATCAGGTTGGTTGTTTAATGCAAACTGCAAAAGTTGAAAAATTTAAGTATATCAAATACTTTAATAATTTGAAAATAAATAAATATATTTATTGTATTACTTTGCGTAACTACCTAAAGTATTTGGGAAAATATATGGTTTGCATAAAAGCTTGCATTTTACTGTATCTAATTTTTTTGGTTCGCAATTTATCTAGAACCTAAATGAAATATTTTCTGAAATATATATGCATCAAAATATTCTCTTGACACTGACTGACAGAAGTGTTTAGCTCATGGAGTCTAATTGTTTTAAAACTTCTAACTTTTAATGTTACCAAAAAATTTTAACTTTGTTTATTTTAAAGATGAATCATACGAATTATGTCACTCCAAACTTTTAATAAATCAAAACTATTGAAAATAAGTTTATATTCTTTTTGTTTTTTAAATTTTTACAACAAAATTGCACGCGTTGTGAGTTACTGTCATAATTAATAATAATATTGCAGCAACATTTACTGTTAGCATTTAAAAACTTGAGTTAAAAATTAAATGGTAATTGTTAATCTGATTCTTATCACTATTTTTTATATTTATATACCCAATTAAATGCTAAAATTTAAACAATCTCAACTAATTCTAGTTGTTTAAGGAAGCGTTTATTTTATTATATAATATTGATGCATATTATAAGTGAGGTCAGCTTTAAATAAAAAATGGTGTTAAGTGGAGTAGAACAAGAATTACATATTGAACCCTTTTTATTTGTTATCTATATAAATGATTTAAAACATGAAATAACTTATCATGGCAAACTATATGCTGATGAAACAAAAAATATTTCAGCCGTTAATATCGTTTGAAGCCGTTTGAAGGCAGTCAAACGTTACAAAAAAAATAAGGTAAGATAACTAAAAATAAAATAAGGTAAATAAAATAAAATAAGGTAAGATAACAAAAAAATAAAATAAAAAAATAAAAAAAAACCGCAATCTTTGTAATTAAATTATGCAAACCGCCAAAATGGCAATCGAAACAATAGAGTTTGAAACCCATTACTCCGATTATTTTAAAACCGCAAATAATGTTTTACCTAACGATTTTTATCACGCAGATAAAAAAATATTTAACAAAAAATGTTGTTATACAGAATATTTTGAAATTGATACTTTTAAATCCCAATTCAAACAAGGTAATGAAGATTTTACAGTTATTTACATAAAACATTAGAAGTATTAACTTAAATATCGACAAATTGAAAAGTTTTCTTTTAGAATGTAATTATTCATTTAGCATGATTTGTATTAGAGAAACGTGGTGTACTGACGAATTTTCTCAAGCAAATTAAAACCTTCAAATTACTAACTACCACATGATTTCTTTTGAAAGGAAAATACCCAAAATAGGATAATGAATTTTAGTTTATATTCGGAATGATCTTGAAAAAAAAATTAGAAACGACCTCTCGTTCTCCGATGCCGACAATGAGGCCTTCACCAAAGAAATAATCAATAAAAATAAAAAAAAACATTCTAGTAACTACTTGTTACAGGCCACCTGATGGCAATATTATCAAATTTTCTAACTATCTGAACCAATTCTTTATAAAACTCAACAATAAAAAAAAATATATATTTGCATAGGAGACATGAACATAGATTGTATAAAATACAATGAAAACAATAACATTAAAATTTTCTTTGATAATTTGTTTCAGCTCGGTATATTCTCATTAATTAATAAACCCACCAGAGTCACTTCAACCTCAATTACAGCCATAGATAATATACTGACCAACCGACTTTATAAATATTTAGCAGATAATAAAATTCTAAGTGAATGTTAATACGGCTTTCAAACTAATCATTCTACGGAACATGCAACCTTAGACCTAATGGACAACATTAGCTCGTCATTTGATAAAGGAAAATTTGTATTGGGAGTTTTTATCGATCTTACAAAAGCTTCCGATACTGTCAACCATAAAATTCTGCTCGAAAAAATGAGAAATTACGGTATAAAAAATCAAACTAATAAATGGTTCACTAATTATTTAAATAACAGGCAACAATGTGTTATTATAGACGGTATCACTAATACGGAGTTATTAAAAATCAAATGCGGTGTCCCCCAGGGATCTATTCTTGCACCTTTATTATTCCTTATCTACATTAACGATCTTCCTAAAGCCTCAACATATCTCGATTGTATAATGTTTGCAGATGATACCAATCTGTTCTATTCATCTACCTCTATCAATGACCTCTTTGATAAAGTCAACTTAGAACTTCAAAATCTTAAAACATGGTTCAGTGCTAACAAATTATCGTTAAACGCGCAAAAAACTAAATATATTTTATTTCACTCAAAGAAACAGAAGAACAAACTACCATCAAGTCTACCGACACTAACTATTGACTACAAAAAAATTGAAAGAACCCAAACAATTAAATTTCTTGGTGTGATTATTGACGAAAATGTTTTATGGACAGCTCATATAAGTGCGATCAACACTAAAATATCTAAAAGTATTGGTATACTTTTTAAAGCTAGACCATTTTTATCGCAAAAAAACCTAAAACTTTTTTACTTTTCCTTTATACATAGTTATCTCACATATGCCAACATAGCCTGGGGAAGCATACACAAGACAAAATTAATATCTCTTTATCGACGACAAAAACATGCTTCTAGAATAATACATCATAAAAAAAAACTGACCCACGCTAAACCCCTATTAAAAGAAATGAAAGCACTAAACATTTACGAAATTAATATCTACGCTAACATTTTGTTCATGCTTAAATACAAACTAGGATTAGTTCCAAACCGATTCCCAGGAAACTTCTTTCAATTTCATATCAACAAATTTAACACAAGAGCAACTGGTAACTTTATTGTACCCCTGAAAAAAAAAAAAAGTTCTCAATTTTCTATTTCTTATTGTGGCCCATATTTATTCAACAAATTAATTCCGAATTATACCTCGATTTCTCTCCCAGGCAATATAACTTCTTTAAAGTCGAAACTCAAAAATCATGTTCTTAATATGGATAATTACCTAGAAATGTTCTAGTTCTGATGGTAAGTCAAAATTTACGCTCAAATTAAAATAATCAGGAATCAAATACATATGGAAAATGTAAATTTTTGTTTAACAAATAAAGCTAGTATTATTATTATAAACCTCAACACTAACACAAAACATAGTTCAATTAAAAAGAAAAGAAAAAAAAGTTTACAACAATAACATGTAAAACATTTCTTTAATGAGAATCACATTGTTTATATGTGTGCTTTACGCAATACCTCAAGGTTCTCGATGATAAGACTAATCTCAGTCTTCTACGAGTTCCCTACAACAACAAAACCCTTCTTATCAAGTCATAGCATACCTAATTATTGCTTCCTATACTTAACGGTATTTTGTAAAATGTATTTTTTTTTTTGTTTAGGAAGTACAGTTTCTTTATAATATTGAATTTTAAAAAATTTTTAATTAATATTTATTTTTTAAAATTTAAATAAAAAAAAAAAAAAAAAAAAAACTAAATTAAGCAAAAAGGCTACTCAACTTTCATAAACAATGTCTATAATGACTCATATAAACAAAACAAACTTTAGTTCTTAGTATTTAATAAGCTATACATTTAATATGATTAAGCAAAATATTCCAGTTGTGCAAGAAACTATGCAAAAGAGATTTCTTGGTGATTTAGCATCAAAAAATGTTAAACAGGAAAATAAAATTTGTAAGGTAAAAGTTTAATGAAGTTATTACACACGTTATTTGTGTCTCCCACTTAAAATTTGCAGCATCTGTATTACCAAAAAGACATTAATAAAATTAAATATTTACAATGTAAGGATACAAAATTACAAGTTTAAAGAGTATTTGCTGTGAAGACAGACTAGAAGATTTAAGTTGACTACTTTAAAAACAAGAAGTGTAGGAGATGATAAGATTCAATACTATAAAATAAAAAATTACGAGTAAAGTCAAACAATATCATCTTAAAATAACTTATTGCGCAATAACAGCAGCAACAACAACAAAAATTAGCACGTAGATGTTTTTATATAATTATTTTAACCTAATTTTTTTATCATTTGACAGTTAATCTAATAATGTTATAATTGGGTAGCTGATAATGCCATAATTTGGTTGCTAAAAGGTTATTATTTATTATAGCCAAAAAAATTTATTTTTTTAATTTCTTTTAAAACGACAACATTAAACACCAATCTATTTTATTTATAAATAAATAAAGTTATTTCTCTTTTGTTTTTCTTCCTTTTTTATCTTTTTTTTTCCATTTTCTGTATAGCCCTCTAATTTATTTTAGTTTTACTTTAAAATGCTCAGCACACATTCATGAATTTATATAGCGAGACGCAATATGAAAGTAGCTGATTGTTGCTATTTTTTGTCTACTTTTTAAAACAGTTTTTATATATTTTGAAAGAATTTTTAATATAAATATCATTATCTTACCATTTCGTTTTTGAAATAAGCCATTTTTCTTTCCATTTTGTTTTCAATTGACATAATTTTAGTTTCAAGTTCAGCCACATTTGATGTTGCCGTCAATAGATAATCTTGTGAGGAAGAACTGGCATGAGTATCTTGTTCTTTTTTCATTACCTGCATAATTTAACATATACCTCAACTATATTAATAAAAAATAAGATAAATAATTAAATATATTTAACAGATCAACACAAATAGAGCTAAAACTATTTTAAAATTATATCATATGTAAACATATTTTTTGTTGTAAACGATAAAGAAACTTCATATTAAATATAGAAAATATGAATAGATTTCAAAATACAGTATTTAACAACAATTAAAGACGGAGAAAAGAATCAGAAAACTAGTTAAGCAGCTCTATTACGCAAAACCACTGTTAGACATCAATCATGAAAAACACATTAGATTTGCTGGTGAAAATATTCGTGGAAGTTCTGGATATTGCACAAACAACATAAAAGCATGCCCAAAAAGTTTTCGCTTTATAGGAAAAAATAAATTTTTAAAAAATTTATGTGTATGAATAGCCATTTTTGACCGTGGTATGTTTGAGCCATTATTTTATGACTATTTAGGAAATTGAGCTCCGTTCAATTACAAGCATTATTGAGATTTTAATTATTTATTTTAGGCAGGTTTAACAAGTTCTTATTATTCTAAATGTTCCCAAATTGGATGGACAAATATGTTAAATACATTCATAAAACATGCAACCCCCTAAATGTGCCTCAAGTTTTGATTGATATCATTAAATTAAAGCTACAAGAAATTAATTTAAACTTATTACAGTCGCTCATAAAAGTTGTCAAAGCAAATTTGGCATCAATCGCAGAAGATGTCAACTTTGATGATGGTGTTTTTTCATAAAAAAACTAAATGAGTTTTATTAAAAGGTAAAAACTTTGTTTAAAAAAATGTTATAATAACCTTTTTTATTTATAAATAAGATTTGAAGTTTTTATTTTGTTCAAAAATCTATGCATAAGCAGTTACATACATACATACATACATACATACATACATACATACATACATACATACATACATACATACATACATACATACATACATACATACATACATACATACATACATACATACATACATACATACATACATACATACATACATACATACATACATACATACATACATACATACATACATACATACATACATACATACATACATACATACATACATACATACATACATACATACATACATACATACATACATACATACATACATACATACATACATACATACATACATACATACATACATACATACATACATACATACATACATACATACATACATACATACATACATACATACATACATACATACATACATACATACATACATACATACATACATACATACATACATACATACATACATACATACATACATACATACATACATACATACATACATACATACATACATACATACATACATACATACATACATACATACATACATACATACATACATACATACATACATACATACATACATACATACATACATACATACATACATACATACATACATACATACATACATACATACATACATACATACATACATACATACATACATACATACATACATACATACATACATACATACATACATACATACATACATACATACATACATACATACATACATACATACATACATACATACATACATACATACATACATACATACATACATACATACATACATACATACATACATACATACATACATACATACATACATACATACATACATACATACATACATACATACATACATACATACATACATACATACATACATACATACATACATACATACATACATACATACATAGGTATGTATGTATGTATATATTTATGTAAAATAATGCATACATACATACATAGGTATGTATGTATGTATGTATGTATGTATGTATGTATGTATGTATGTATGTATGTATGTATGTATGTATGTATGTATGTATGTATGTATGTATGTATGTATGTATGCAGCAACTAGAGAAAATTGTTACTGTTTTATTTAACTTTTTTTATTTTAGTGTCGAGTAGTAATTGTGTTATTGTGCTAATTTGTTATTATTTTTAAATTTTGGGAAACGTGTGCCATTTTTGGCATTTTAGCGGCCCAGGAAAAAAAGTTTTATATAATTTCTATAAACTTTCGGAACATATGGTCTATAGAAATTTTATAGAATTCTTCAAAATTTCTTAAGAATCTCTGTTAATTTCTATATAAATTTCAATAGAATCTTTTCTACTTTTTATTTTGAAGAAAATAAAGTTTTATAGCAATTTCTATAGAAATTAATGGACATTCTATAGAACTTTTTAGAATTTTATAGAATTTCTATAGACAATATGTTCCAAAAGTTTTTAAAGAAATTTCATAGATTTTTGTTTCCTGGCGGGAGGTCATCCAATAAATTAAAAAACTTGAAACCTGGTTTTTAATGTCTTTTAAAGCTTGTATTAGTACATATTTCTTGCATCCTGCGGTTTGTTGCCGTTTAGAGAAATAACATTTTCCTTTAAATATTAAATGTTTTTAAGTGGATACTTTAATATGAGCATGGACACAGTTTGAAATAGTAAACTTTCATTCATGGAGATCACTAAAAACAATTATATGTTCATGCTTATGTCAAATAAGGATACTTTGCAAAAAATTACGATGATTGGAACCTTGGAACAAATAACCCATAAGTATAATTTTATTTATAACTATAAAAAAATTTAAACTAAAAGTAAAATTTTTTGTTATATTAAAAATCCCTAAAAGTTAAAACTAAATTTCAATTCATTGACATGCAAATTTTATGACTTAATCTCTACGTGTTCTGTTTTTATGAATATAAGAGATGTTGTCTTGTAAACATATGTTATTTTGTGTTGGAAGTAGTTGTTATGACTCTCTAATTCTTTAGTGGTTACTGTCTATTGTTCGGAAATGAAATAAAATACAAGGGGTCTGATGCTGTTGCTACTATTTGTTCACTTCAAATTCCTGAACAAATAATTTAATAAATCATCAAATCATAGTTTTAGCTTGAAATAGATCTTTTTAATTGACGTATATTGTATACGTTTCCCAATAAACTTTTTTAAAATTCCTGATAAATATCAGAATTAGAAAAGGTATTGGTTGGTAAAAATAAGAGGCATTGAAATTGTCAATTTAGGTGAAGATGCGTTGGCAAATTCTTTAGATATCTTTTTAGCTCTTAGAGATAGTTTGCTCCATTTGTTTTTCACACGAAGAAGATCCTGTAGCTTGCTTTTAGGTTTTAATTTCTAGATATTTTGTTTAATGAATTTGACGGCTCTTTCTGAGCAATCATTCATGACTTCCATTGATATATTAAACGTTTTTGGAAACATAAGGTAAGTATAAAAGTTCTTTTAATACTTCTAGTGAGTAGTCAACCAAACATACTGATCCTCTGTAAGTTCTAAAAAATTAAAGATGATCCATGATTCTGTAGTGGGGAGTGTGTGCAGTGGAAGCAGGTTCTTTTTATTCTCAAAATAAACCTCTTTCAAAGGCATCACGGCCTTGTCTCTGTTTTGACCCAGACTCATCATTACTCTTCCTACCAATTCATAACTTTTCATTACTTCATTATGAAGTAATGAAAAGTTATGAAAATCTTCCCCAATTTACATGATAACCTTAGTCATCATTTCTATCTCGTCAACATAACCACTATCCTCTGAAGCTAAGGTTGTCACTACCAAAACTGGATCAAGATACCAAGTATGATTTGTCCAAGACTTCAAAACTGCCTTAGCAGGTTCAATTTTAATGACAGATATGCTAATAAAACCTTAGATTCTAAAGTTTACTTTTTAATGATTGATTTTTAGTAAAAACTTTATTCGAACTCCAGGCAACATTTAATACAACATTAAATTGTTACAAACGTAACACTTATTAGGTTTAGAAAACAATTAAGGAACATTTATATTTACTACAAAAGCATCAGAAACAGAAAACATACAGGTAAGAAACTATGGGGTATAGAGGATTGAAATAAAGTTAACCATCTTGTTGATCATTTCCACAAATCTCTCGCTAAGATTACGAACCTGTTGAACCCTTGGTAGAAACAGTTTCAACTTGAGATAAAATAGGGCTTACCAATAAACCTAGCAAAAGAAACTGCTCCTGGTTTGCCACTTTTTGTTTAATTTTTGAGCTTTTATTTAGGTCCATGATTTCTAACTTTATTAGTTCATAGTAATCCTCTTTTCTGGCGTATCTAAAATACAAAAAAATTTGGGTTTCTTTCCTACTTTTATAATCTTTAAAAAAACTAAATTTTTACAAGATTTTATTACTTACTTGGCTGTTTTGAAGAATATTCTTGTACTCCAATATTGTGCAAGTCTGCAAAGCAAATCTAGTATGCTTCTCCGACCAAATTTTGCAATTTAAACTATAAACAAACGTGGACATTATATTAACTTCATGTACAATAACCACCCCCTAACTCTGCTTTAAAGCTTTGAAGAGCTGCTTTTCAGGTCCAAAACTGTTATTAAAAATATTTTTTGCAAAGAAGTGTGATATATGTGTTTCTCTATCATGGTGTCTGCAAGCTAACAAGAGCAATGATTTATCACAAAATTTTCCTAATCTAGTACATGCACCTTTTAGAAGTCCAGTGTTTGTGGCTTTTATATTGAAACAAATTCCATAAACATAGCCAAGAAAATCATAACAATTTTGAAGACCTTTTGTAGCGTTAAATTGGGCTTACCTTGCGCTTCGCTAACCCTAACCCTTGTTCCGTGATCTAGACCTGGAACTTTAAGCAGATGATTCTCACCATCATGGTTAACCAGAACACAGAGCCTGTTCTTTGTTTCATCTACCGTCTCAGTAAAATAACGAATAATTTTTCTACCAAAATATACAATGATTGATTTTTCTGTTTCATTAACTTGTCTGGCAAGTTGGCTCTGATTATAGGTACATTCTGTTAAAGATGAAGCTAATTTTTGTATGTCACTAACCGTATTTCCAAACATAGAAAAAATCAATGCCTTGCACTGATCTTAACTTATATACATGCTAACTGCAGTTATAGCAGCAACAGAAATGATCTTAGGAAATGATCAATTCTTATTATTATCACTTGTCTTTTTCGTGCTTTTTTTTTTCTTTTTCATATTAACAGATTTCATAATATTGATCTTCGCCATTATCATCAAGACTTTGATTGCTTCAGAGGACATTTCTAAAGATGTTCTGGAGATTCCTTCATATTGGTATAATTTTTAGATTGCTAAAGAATCTTTATTGTTACTGACCTCCTAAAAACTTTCGCGAAATGATTCACTTGGGCTCCAATAATCATTTTTCTAGAATTCGTATAATTGTAAAGAAATCGTGTATGCTCTTCATTGTCCCTGAACGCCTTTTTTTATCAAACTTTATGCTTTTCATAAGAAGTTCCATGTTTTCTTCAGCATTAAACCTAAATAATGGTGATCGTTTTATTTAAATTTAGCAAAGCATTTTTCAGCATTATGTTAGCAGCTTTCATGAATAATATTAAATACTCAGCTAATAAAGAAATAATATAAAACTTATTCTTACCCTCAATTGATTGTTTAAAATCTAGATGTCTCATACCCACGTCCCTCTTGCTTTGATTTACATATGCCAATATATTTCATAACTTGGTTCTTGACAGGTTTACAGAGATTGTTTTTCTCTAAGAAACAGATAATGCTGGATTAAATGTATTTTCGAGAGTAACTGGTTCCTAACCAGCTAATCCGTAGTGCTTCCTACCAGGAATTATGTTTTTATTCGTGTAAGTTCGTTGGGACTGCTTCAACGTTGTTGTTGGAATTGAAAGTCACTCGCTCTTTCCATGTTCTCACTTTAATTTTATTATAAACTTATGAATTTAAAGGCTATAAACAATCAACTAATTTTTAAGTATAACATTTTACTATAACATTGCATAAATAAAATTAAATTATTAAAATTATTAGTTCAAATTTATTTTATAAAGTTGGAAACATTTGTCAAAAAATCACAAACTTATATTAATAACTTTTCAAAAACAGAAACAAACATTATTTAAATACAGAAAACAAGTTTTACAAAGTTTTTAAGGTTTATAAATTATAACACAAAATAAATATACAGTAAACTCCCGGTCATTGGAACTGGCACTTATTCGAATTTCCCGCATATTCGAAGAAATTTCAATTCCCCGCAACTTTTCCTTAACAAACCCATGAAAATACCCATCAGTTATTCAAACACGCAGTTATCCAAAAATTCAGTTATTCGAAACAATTTTTTACTCTCCTCGACGAAAACCCTGTCAGTTATTCGAAGTTTTTCTTTGTGTAAAGATACTATTTCAAAACGTAACGTTACTAAACGTTATCAAAAAATTATAAACGAAATAAATGTTATTAAAATATAATTGAAAAATTGAAGACATTGCAAATTAGTGCGGTAGAAGTTTCAACATGACATCAAAACAAAAGAAAACATTTCTGACAATCAAAGAAAAATATCTTGCTTTTAAAGATTAAGAAAAAAGACTAACAAAAAAAAATGTTGCAAAAAATTCAGTGTTCTTCGAAACACTTTAACTTACTGGATTACGCATAAAAAAAAAACATAATTAGTAAGTGTGCGTCAGGTCAATTTGGATCAAAGAGACAAAAGTTATGTTTGGGAAAGCATGACTCCGTTGATAAAGCTGAATATAAATGGTAGGAAAACCACGATGTTTCAAAGGTGTCAAAAGCCTACCTTGTCAGGAAAAGCCACAAAATAATTCCTGGATAGACTCTAAAATCTTTACTGACGCAAAGTTTAATGCTAAGGGTAGAAAAGTTGCACTAATCATAACTGCCCAGCACATCCTAATGTTGAAAATCTCAAAGTAATTGAACTAGTATTTTTACCACCAAACTCAAGCTCCAAAACGCAACCAATGGGCCAGTGAGTCATAAGGGCATTGAAGACGTATTATCGCACGAATGTTGTGAGGCGTCAGATAAAATACATCGATGCTGGTAAAACAACCCCAAGTATCAACATTAATGAAGCTATGATCATGTTGGTCAAGTCATGGGATGTTGTATCGACTACTACTGTTATAAATTGTTTTAAAAAGGTAAGCATCTCAAAGGAAATTCCGGTTGCAAATATAAATGGTTAAGAAGATCCTTTTGAATTGCTTGAAGAAAATGTCGAAGAGCTTAGATCACGAGGCTTAGCAGAGAAAGATTTTACGTAAAACATAGATTTTGATATTTGTACAAGCAAAGCTATCGCCATCACAGGTCGAGAAAACCTGGATTCCATTTTAATCAACGATTCTGCTGAGGTAGATAAGGAGAGAGACGAAGATTCGAACGAATTGCCTCCCGTAAAGCCAAAATTATCATAGGTTGCATATTATTTGAATGTTGGTCTCTTTTTGAAAACAACGGCGTCGAAATCCGACTATCGCTAAACCTAGTATCAAAGATGCTTGATAAAAATTCCTTAGAGGCAAAAAAGCAATCGGAAATGGACGCTTTTTTCGAAAAGTTGTAAATATTTTATTTCTTAAAGTAAAGACTTAAACGGGGATCTTGTTCCAAAGTTTTTCTTCTTTTTTACTTTCTACTACCATTAAAATTTAATAGTAACTTGAAATTGATCACTTTAAAAAAGATTTTCAGTTATTCGAACTTTCGGTTATTCGAAGCAAACTCTTG
>NC_088925.1:60562500-60617500 GCF_038396675.1 Hydra vulgaris
CTTACCATTTCATAATCGAAAAAGGATATTTTTGTTTCCATTTCTTCTTTAAGTAACGTAATATTAGTTTCAAGCTCAGCCACTTTTGATATTGCCATTGAAAGATGGTTTTGTGTTGAAGAATTGGCATGAGTAACTTGTTCTTTTCTCATTCCCTGAGTAATAAAACATATACCTTAACTATATTTAACATAAAAAAATTAAATATATAAAACATATCAATACAATTAGAGCTTAAATGATTTCAAGACTACATCATTTGTAAACATATTTGCATTCACAAAATAAATTTATTGATATTAGATGTCAAAATGCACAATTTTAAACACTCTTACAATTTTTACTATTGTTTTCTGAAAACTAATATTCTTTTAAAACTTTTTTTTTAAATTAATAGTTGAGACTGGCTTCAAAAATGACTTAGCTCAGAATTGAAAATATGATATTAGATACGATATTGCATGCGGTTGATCTTGTTCGATGACGAATATCCAATTGCTAAAAATTACATTCTTGTTACTTAGGAACATAAGCGGTGAACATAAACGAAAACTTGAACTAATCCGTCATAAAACGAAGTCAAAAATTGGCCTTGATCACTGAAAAAGAAACCAAACCCTACCCTTAACCCTAACCCTGGTGGTTGTTATGGGCAACATGCAGTGGAAAAAGGGGATATGGGACCAATAAGTTGTAGATTAATGGACAATGGATTGATGGATAATGAATGAAATAAAAAGTTTATGGAGCAAAATTGGCCAATGGAATTAGATGTGATAAAAAATGACCAACTGGATGCACAATTTAAATGACACACTGAAATCTCTGATGTTAAGAAGCACTATCAAACAATTTTACCTATAGCTATATAGCTGCCGAGAGCTACCAAAGCCCTGTTGGAACAGGTTGGCGAGGAGAACAAATAAAAAGAAAGGAGTACCATAAAAAGGTGCTAACTTTCAATTGGTGAATAACGTCTTGAGTACGAAAAAAGATATAAGACTTATGGAGGTACTTATCTAGAGTGTCGATTCCTGTCTTTTCAGGAGATAAAACACAATACGAAAATTGAAAAGCAGCGTTTAAAGCATGTATTGGTAGAGCTCCGCTACCCCTGAAATCAAACTGCTGCAACTACGCCAGTATCTATCAGGAGAAGCATTGAAAGTTGTTAAACGTTTGGGGTATTCAAAAGCTGCGTACGAAACTGCAAAAGATCAAATCAAAAAAAATGCGGTGGAAAACAATGACAAAGTAGCCTTGTATTCGGAAAAAGTGGAAATTTAAGCCCAGTAAAATCTAACAACCCAATTGAACTTGAAAGTTTTACTGATATGTTGGACATTGCTCTTAATTTAGAAAAGTTAAGAAAAGTTGATGAGTTACCTAATGGCTCTCTATATATCAAACTTATGAAGAAACTACCGAAAACAGTGCCTAATGTATTTTTACTTATGCTTATTTGAATAACAAAAAAGTCCTGAAGCGGAATCGTTGCAAGAATGCGTTTTTCAAGAGGCGGAATTCTATACGATTGCCTAGAAAACATTTTGTAGTCAGGAAGAACCAAGATATAATCAAGAAAAGTCCTTGTAGATTTCAAAGAGAAACAAAGAACTATGTAGAAATATTCAAAGACGATGTAACAAAAACGTGCAAGATTTGTGATTGTAAACTCGCAGTTTGTGGCATGTGAAGAATTCAAATCCATGGCAGTAAGTAAAAGATGAAAACAAGCAAAATTCCATCGTCTATGTTATCGTTGTTTGGGTAATGATCAAGTTGGCAATAAATGTGAAAAATCAAGAAAATATGGAACTGATGGTTGTCAAGAAATTCATAACAAACTGTTGCATTTGACAAACAAGACGAACAAAAAAAAGAAAAAGAAAACAACTCTTCTTATTAAGTTTTCAATTAAATATCGAAGTCAAGATATAGCTATGAGGATTTTTTCTGCCGTTTTAACGAACGGACATCGATTGATACAAGTCTTTGTTCTGTTGGATGATGGCAGTATGCAAACCTAATTAAACAGTGATGTAGCTAAAGAGATTGGACTACAAGGAGTGATGAAAGAAATTAAGTTTAATGTACTCAATGGTAGAGTTGGCACCTTTCAAACAATGCCTGTTGAAATCCAGTTGAAAAGCATTGACAACAAACTAATAATAAGGACAAATGCATTAACAGTTGACAGAGTTACGAGTAACATTCAAGTAGGGACTTTAATAAACTTAAAAAATATTGAAGTCACCTAAGAACTATACTATTTTGCAGATTGGGACAATAACCAATTGTTGATATTCTTATTGGATTAGACAACGCAAAGGTTCATTTTATCAAAAACATAATTTAAAGGTTGCACTGGTATTTCAATAGCCCGACTAATCCCACTGAGATGGGCATCAATTGGGGCACTTGACGTACACAAAGTTATTATATATTAGTGTTGAAGATAAATGGCCTTAATCAAACACAAAATTTAATAAATTATATTGATGGGCGGTATTATATTGGCATTCCTTAGAAAGAGGATCCAAAGTCGTTACCAAACAACTATGAAATGGCAGTAAAACGATTAATAACTACAAAAAAGCGACTTAAAAGAACCTCGGAGGTGGTGGAAATTTACAAAGAAGCATAACACAATTACTTAAAAAAGGTTATATCAAAAAATTATTCACAAATGAATACAAAAAATAGATTTTTCCACACTTTAGTGTTGTAAAATTTGAAAAGAAGATCATAAAAGTCAGAATTATCTTCGACGCTGCTGCAAAATACCATAGTGTTTCGCTGAATTAGGTTATTCATCAACGACCAAAACTGCAACGAAATTTCTGTGTCGTGCTGTTGCGGTTTCAAAGAATGCAGTTGCTTAGCTGGGTAATATCACAGGAATGTGTTTGCAAATCGAGTTGAATCTAAACGTTCTAAGATATCACAAATTTCTTTGGCGGGATCTAAATGAGAATAAATAGCCGGAGTTGTTTGAGTTTTCGAGAATTGTATTTGGCATCAACCCTGATGGATTTTTAGCTCCTTTTGTTATTCGAGCAAAAGTAATAGTTCAAGAACTATGGACTTTAGGAGATAATTGGGATGAAATGCTACCAGAAAAAATTAAACAAAAGTTGGATATCTGGTTTAGCAAACTAAAAAACATACACCAGTGCAAAATACCACATTTTTTACGATTGTTACCTTTGCTTAAACTTACGTTACGTTGTTTAAACTACGTTACGTTGTTACGATTGTTACCAATACCTACGTTGTTTACGAAGCACTTATAAAAATATTTATTCAATCCTTTATATATTTTTCAACGTTTCTCAATATGCTAATGGAACATTTTGTAACTTAGTTCATTTTCATAAAATTAGTGGAATTTCAAGTTCTTTTGTTTTGTCGAAAGCTTGTGTCACTTCATTGACCTCAATTTGCACTCTAAGGTTAGAGTTATTAAAGGTAGTGTTAGGATTGAAACTTACGCTCTCCGTCAAAAAACCTTTGCCTTGCACATTAAAAATAGAGAAAGTATATTTTGGTCTGACAGGTTAAATACGTTATCATGGATTAAAAATCTAAGTAGAAGATTCGAAACCTTTGTTGCAAATAGAGTTGGCGAAATTCAGACTTATTCATATCCAAAACAATTAAGTTATGTACAAACAGGAAAAAAAACCATGCGAATTGGTCATGAAGAGGAGTAAAAAATAGCGATTTACAAAACAGTAACTTGTGATGGAGTGGAACTGATTTCATTCAATACAAGGAAACCCAATGGCCTACCAATGAATTTAAAGAAGTTGAAAAAAATAATAGTAGAAGTTAGGATTACTTATACTTTCGTGGCCCTTAAATTCTAAGTAAATAGTGATGAATAACGTTTAGAACCAACCCGCTACTCAAATTAGAGACGGTTAACACAAATCTTAGCCTATGTACAAAGGTTCATAAGCAACTTTAATGAAAAATGTTTATCATCTGGAACATTCTCAACCGTTCCTAACGATAAATATTTTTCATTAATGATGCAAAAATTGAATTAGTTATAAATGCTCACAAGAAATCATTCGCGGAAGAGTAAAATTGACTTTAAAGTAACAAAAGAATATCTAAAACTAGTTTTCTAATAAAATTTTTGCCTCGAATAGATAAAAATAATTTGTTAAGAAGCGACAGTTGACTAAAAAATGCTGAATTTCTCTAGTTTTGACAAGAAATTCAATTATTTTACCCAGAAATAACTACATAACTAAGTTAATTAGTAAAGACTGCCACGAAGCAGGACAGCAAATCTTAGGTTTAAATCATATTTTGGCTGAGTTGTCTACTAAGATTGGGTAGTATCTCGAAGAAAAAAGATAAAGCAATGAGAAGCAGAGTGATCAGATGCAAACGCAGATATCAATGAAACGCAGATATCACTGACCGAGAACTTATCAGAGCGTTTGAATTAAATTGAAGAGTATTTTTGCCAGTTTTATGACAACATTTCCTTAAGTAACCCATTATACCCTAGTTTCCTCTTACCTAATTTTAAATATATTAGTAAACTAGTACTAATAATGAAAACTATGCATTAAATTAAATATATATAAACGTGAAATGCTGGCAAAACTATAAAATTCCAAATTTTGTTGAACAGAGAGAATATTAGTGTACTCATGATTTGCAAACCAAGTATGTATATTTTAGTTTCTAGCTACATGAGATGGTCTGCAAAATAAAGTCTAAAAGTATAAAGAGTTATTTAATTAAATAAATGGATATACTTTTAAAAATAAACAATCAGTGCAGCAATCATTTACATAAAACAGACTTGACAAATTATTTACAAATTAGTAACAGAATTGATAAAAGAAATATAACTTTCACTTGAAAACTAGTTTTTTAGTAATATGTAACAGTTGCTAATAAAATACTTTTATTGATAATTTTAATTGCTAGATATTGACACTGCACATTCCTCTTCAATTATTTAATGGCGTGCTACTTTACGAGAATTGGTTTTCTTATTGCTGTCTATTTGTTATCCAATTTTTGGATTTGTTTCGTTATTCGATTTTTGGTATTTCATTGTCATTTTCCATGCTGCTGAGTCGAACCTTTTATTTTGGATTTTAATCTTTGTTGCATAGGGAAAGAAAACCCTCTATACCATAATTTTTATTTACTTTATTTAAACAAGTCTTTTTGACTTAAAATAATATCACCAATCTATGTTCAACAATAATTTGCCATCGTTTCTAATATATTAGAAGTGGTTTTTTATTCAAAAAATCATAGATAGTTTTTCATATCTGTTCAAAAGTTTTAGAGCAGAAGATATTTGAACTTTTGCTCATTGTGGTAAAAAATGGTTCCATACATAAGATCTAGCCTTGAGCAACTTTCAAAACACTATAAAATTTACCACGGTAGCAAACTACACTTGGTCTTCGTTATTTAATGTTATATTGTTACCCGGTCTCTGTTATCTTAAGTCCATATATTCATCGTTTACAAGGCTACTCCCATCTAAATTATTGTGAAAAGGTAACTAGAATTAAAGAGCAATAGATTAACGCTGAAACTTTCTGTGATAAAAAGAGTGTGTAATTTTAAAAAATGTTAGTGATACATTCAATTCATCTTTATTATGCTAGAGGGACATATATTGACAGAAGGATAGAGTTTGTTATCTTTATTTTTAATTGATAAATTCACCGAAGACAATTTGCCTCTAACTGAAAAGGAGTTGCATAAAGCCCCTCAAAGCGTACTCTCAGATAATCAAAGCTTGGTTAAACGCATCATAACGTAAAAAAAAGACATCTTAAGAAGTTACTGTCATAACTAAAGTAATTAACAGATTAATCTATTTTTTAATAAACATGACACCCAAGAAAAACATTACTTTTTGCCCAATATTTAGATTGCAACGTAAATTGACTTTTTTTGACAAAAAACTAGTAAAAATATTTATTGAAATGTTAGTTTACTCTCTGTTATATCAAATGCAAATGTTTAAAAGCATTATTTCAATAATAAAAAAAATTATGAAAGCTTTTCTTAATTGAAACAACGACTGCGTCTTATTAATACATTTTTTACCTTATTTAGAAGGTATTAAAAGTTACTTTATATGTACCACCACCTAAAACCTTTAAATGAAGTGTGTTCATAAAACTTTAGCAATACTTTACAAACTTATAAAAAATAATCAAATTTTCTAATAGCGAGTTTTCTCTTTTTTAAATTATTGTTAGTTGTATTTTGTTATGTGGAAAATTTAAATAATAATAAGTTTAAAACATTTGATACACTCTACTCAAAGCTAAGTAACAGTCAAAGTAGAAGTTAAGCTTGATTAATTTGCTTTAATAAAGGAAAATATATAAGTAAAACACAACACGGAAGTGTAGTTTAAACGAAAATCAAAACAAAATTAATTGACATCGTTGGTTATACTCTTGTCAAAGACATTGACAAAGGTATAACCAACATAGTTTGCGGTATTCTATTGTCGCAAAGTTTATTCAAAAAACGTTCATAAAACTTTTTTTATAAACGATTCTTGTCAAAATTTTCTTTCAAAAAATCTTGGTGACTAAATTTATATATATGAAAAAATAAAGTTTTCAAAAGTAAAACATCAAACGGTTTTTATAAATGCATCGTAATTAATATAAACATATTGCTAAAGTCATAACAAAAGGATAAAATTCTTCTTTTATTTTTGTATCCAAGTGATTGGAGCCTCAAAAACTCAAACTCAAAAATGGTGATAAAAATATTATCAAACTTATTATCAGAGTTTTTTAGTAATGTAAAAGTGATTCGAACAGCCTTTCGAACAGTTTTTCCGATCTTATATTTAAAAAAGTTAAAATTCTCTTTTGCTCAAAAGTTTTGAGCATTTAAAGCTATTTGCTGAACGTTAACGAAAAAATAACAGACTTAAAATGTCTATAACACCAAAAATCCAAATTATGCCCGTTTAATACTTCTTTACCAGTTTAATCCCTTTTTTTGTAAATATAAACACAATATTTTCAAAAGTTAGATTATAGCTCCACAAGGTACTGTGGTTTCAAAAACTGTACTCAGCTTCTGATGTACTTTTTTTTTCGTTAGTAATATTTCCGGTGCGTCTATCTTCTCTTTAGTTTTTTTAAAAATAAATAAGAAAAGTTATTTAGAAAAAAAACTACGAAACTAAATTTAAAATTTTTAAAACTAGTCTTAGCTGAGAAAAAATCGCAGCTTTTTAAAATACGTTTTCTCAAAACTAAATCTTTTATCAATATAAATTATGAAAAGCAAGCGTCTAGTCTACGAAAATCATTTAACTATACTTTCGAGGCCATCTAAAAAACTAATTCTTGCAAAATTCATAAAGTTTTTAAACACCAATTTTTAAATGAAAGTTTTAATTCACTAATCTTAATTTTTTCAAGAAAAAATAAAATAAAATCTTTTCTGGTATCTAATTCTAGAGGAGTAATGCTTAAATTTAAGCAATACTCAGCGTGATGTTATGCTGGTTTTTTGATTGAGATTTTTAAACTTTTTATATTCTATTAACTTAATTTTTTACCTTAAAATTGCATCCAATGTTAAAGTATTGGCAAGGAATAATTGTATTAGCACAACTATCATGAATATGGGACAGCATCTATAAATATGTTAGAAAAATAGTTTACTAACCAAATGTAAAGCAATATTTTTTTTATATATAAAATTGTTTCTATTATTATAATTCAAACCTCTTCACGCAAAATTTCCATGCCACATTGATTTACACAATAAATTGGTAGACGATTACAATATTGCTCGTGAGTCTAAATGTAAATTTACAAAAAAAATTAGTAGTCCAATGATTAGGTTAAAAATAACTATTCTTTCAGCACACTTATCAATCGACTTGTTCTCAAAAAAATAGGTTTTAATGAAATCATTAAAGTATGGTTATAAGTATCAATATTATTTGTAGTTTTCACAATGAAAAAAAGCGCACCCCACTTCTAATTACAGTTGCTTTTTTGAAAATAGA
This sequence comes from Hydra vulgaris, assembly GCF_038396675.1. NCBI lineage: Eukaryota > Metazoa > Cnidaria > Hydrozoa > Anthoathecata > Hydridae > Hydra > Hydra vulgaris. Next base: position 60,570,545 of record NC_088925.1, read on the forward strand.
TGCAGTTATAAAAAAGGAACTACTCACTATTAAAAATTTCAAAATGAAAACTGAAACATAAAACCAAATTTCCTTCAAAATTCTTGCTCGGGCATCTACTAATTACATTTACTATTTTAAAATTACTTTTAGCCAATCCTACTACCGCTATACGTTTCTAATCCTACTACCGACATAAGCAACGACACTAAAAAGCAATTACGTCATCAATTACCTCACTAAAAAGCAATTACATCTGAACACTTATTATCCTTATTTTCTTAGCACTTCGTGCAAATTAAAGTGACATTTCTAAAGCATGGAGAACTCATTGAATATTAAATTGCATCATTTAAAACAACCTAACTTCCTAATTTTATTAAAAGAGGTTAAAAATTTAATATTTAAAATAATCATAGTTTTTCAGTGACTTTGTTAAATTTAGTCCTAATTTAGTTAAGAACCTAACCCTAAGTCTAAACCTGGACGGAAAAAATGCACACTAAAACTTTTTAGTTTCTGCGTAATAAGAAATTATTTTAACTCGACCGCCGCACAGTGAGTCAGAAAGGTGAAAAAACGGCAAAATTTATATAACTATCATATATAGTTATGTGATACATCAATATTATCGTATTTTGGGTCAAAAAATTTAAACTTTCCATTAGAAATAATTTTTACGCGTACCTGTTACGCGTAAGGCGCGCGCATACGCGTGTAACTGTCTTTTACGCGCGTAAAATATAATCTAAATAAAAAAATCGAATTTCTTGATCCAAAATACCATATAAAAGAATACCACATACTTTTTAATCTAGATATTTCTTGTGCCTTAGGCTCGTACTACCTACGCGTATACGCGTTAGAGACTTTTACGTGCACAATGACTGACTTAATTTAAAAAAATTAAATTCCTTAAACCAAAACATTTATTAAATAAAAAGAAAAACTGGTTTGAAAAATATTTTAATATTATAGAGTATTAAAATATATTAAAAACAAAATAAATATTTATCTTATCTAATTTTTCTTTCTAAAAAACAAAAAAAAGAAAACCTAATACTAATAAAAAAGCTTTATTTCATTATTACAGTATTAACAAAGATAAAACTTCAGGGGTAAGTGTTTTTCCATTTTCAACCTTGTATTTTTTTAAACAAGTGTTTGATATTACAGGATCACTTCTAATCAACAAGTATTGGTACTGGTTTTTTATAACATTCTTTCTAGATATCTTGGCTGTATGGTTTAATCTAGCTTTGCGAATTTCTTTATTTAGAGCCTCTTGTGACTCTTCAGAGAAGTAACCAATTGGCAGTTATAATGCGTCAGATATCTGCACAACATGTTCCAAGAGTTTATGAACAGTTGGGGGAATCACATACCAGCAATAGTTTTTGAGTATAAGAGCTGTAGTTTCATAGCAATACTGGCCAAAACTTTCAGAGTTCAACTCATAACAGGAGGATACTGCTATTAGGATTGTCCTCAATCTAATAATTACATCTACTGCCACTCCCGTTATATCAGCGAAAGTTTCAGCATTTTCAAATGCTCTTCTGGCAGTGTTTCCATCGTTAGTGTTGCCAAAACTCTGTTTGGGCATATCAACTATAAGACTTAGCTCTTTTCTAAACTTCAGTTGAATGTTTGTTTTTTTACTTTTTACTAATGCTTTTTCAGCAGGGGATTCGGCAAAGTATTTTTTAATGTCTAATTTATACCCTAAATGTAAAATATACTCAAAACATCTGAGCCAGCAATGCAGAGTAGAAAGACCCAAAGATAAAGCTTTTTCATTGATTGGTTTAGATCTGATCAATGCTGGGTTATTAAGTTCACTGGGCTTAGCTCCGCAAACATTACATGATTGCGAGGACAGAGTGTTAGTGAGGGCAACCACTTTACCATCAAACATGGTTAAATCTAGTTTGAACTTAAATGTGGTAGTCGTATCCGGTTTGCCTTCCTCAACTTCTAACATTACTTCAAACTTGACTAGTCTATTTATTTCTGCTTTTAAATTTCTGCTTTTAAATTTTTTAATTTCTGTTTTTTTTGGATATTGGAGATGGAGGGGTCTACAGTAATGTGTACTAGAGGGCTTTTTATTTAACCATACATTTTAGTTCATGATGGTTAGTTTAAGTGGAACAACAGCTGTCTGGAAAAGACTTTGTTCATTAACTTGGGCTTCACCAATATTTGTATCAGTGTATTTTTGTTTATAGACACTTTGACTGAAGGCACCATCAAAACCACCTTTAAAATGAAGTAGACATTTAAACCTCCCCCCAATTTCAGCAAACATTCTGATAAAGTCTTGGCATTCCGTAAAAGTTAATATGCTTGTCAGAGTATGATTAAACATACCCTGTAGAGAAGTTGAAGCAGATGTTTCTGTCACAATTAAACCCTCAGGATAACATTTGTGTCTCTCATTCTTAATTTCATGAAGTGAAGGATAAATATCTGCATTATGTATTATCGATGAATTCCTAATAATTTGATACTGTTCATCAGAAAGGTCACTCTGAATTTTTAAGCTCAAGACATCTTCGGTTTTCATTTTTATCGGAAAATTTATCTTTTTGATTTTATCTTTTTCAGAGTTTGTAGAACTTTTCACAAGATCAACGAAGTCTTTTTTGCTAGGATCTCAAGTGGCTTGTTTTATTGAAGCTAATGCCAATGCTTCAGCAGGATGTTCAGCCAATTTGGCAACCTTAAACAAGATTATATTTAATATTTAACCTTGTAAACTATTTTTTTAACTGGGTTGAATTTAATTTATTTATTAATACCTTAGATCTTCTGCTTCTATCACCTAAATCTTCCCAGTTCTTGCACTTTCTACCTGAACCTGACGCAACATTTTTTTTGTTAACAGTAATATCTTTGTTCAACCAAGTTCGCTCGTGTTCTAAAAGTCTAGAAAAGATTCTTGCATACTTCCGCAACTTTGATCGGAATTTACATTTAAATATTATTAGAGTTTTCTTTAGATTTTTCATTTCAGGTTTTTCAATGCTTTAATAGTATAGACCCTCCAGCCTACAAAACTCACGTAGAAGAGCCTCGAGTAAGTTATCATGATTAATTCCTAACTCTTGAATTATAGGAACTAAATGTATTCTTTTCATGTTGAATGTAAGCAATGAACTATTTAAGTTATTTTATACACAAGTGTTAATTTTAAAACGTCCACTATGCCATCAAAGGTTGCATATATTGGTTTTTGAGGTTTGATAATTAGCACCATCTGAATGAGCATGAGTTTTTTTACTAATAGGAACTAAATGTATAATTTGTGTAATGAATGAAAGCAATGAACTAATATTCGCTACTTTATACGGCAAGTTTTAATTAAAAAACGAAAAAAAACACACACAATAACCGAAGTATTTGAAATGTCTTATTTTAATTGAGGCAAGTTTGGGCAAATGATTTTTATTTTTTCTGCTTTCATATATACTTATTAATGGGAAAATATTAAAACTACCATGGAATCTAGTGGAATCGTTTAGTTTTTAAACTAAACTCATAATTAAACTAATTTAAAAAAATCGATTTATGCCACATTTTTGAGATCTCAGTAATGAAAAACTAAAAACAAAATTTATTGTCAAAAATGTTGTTAGTAGTTGCCAAACATCTTAAACATATGACTTTAAATTAAATTTTGAACTGTTTTTACCCATGTCAATCTTAAAAGAGTGACACAAAAGCTAGATTTTTTTGAACGAGTTTTAACAGCTCAAAAAAGAAAGAAAAAAAAAATTAAAAAAAAATATATTAAAAATGGTTATTACTTTATCCGAAATAAAAAATATGTTCATTCAGCACAAAAACAAATTACGGACATTATTTAAAGAACAAGAAAAAGTATTCGTGGACTTAATTAGCGATAACTTAAAAATAATCAATACGCGCCTAAATGATATTGAAACAAAAACATTTGACTGCAATGAAAGAATACACTTGCAAGAAAATGATATAAATGACTTAAAAGAAAGCCTTATTTTCACGAACATTTCATCGACCAAAAGGTGAAAGCTGCTAATGATTCTAAAGAATTTGAAAGCCCATATAATATTACAATTTTAAACAAAAAATGCAGCATCTCCGAAGATTGGTCAAGGCGTAGTAACTTAAGGATAGATACAATTACTAAAAAATATCAATGAAACTTGGGATGAAACTAAATAAAAGGTTCAGAATTTATTATGTGTAAACTTAGGAGTAGACCGAGTCAAAATGAAAGAGCGCATAAATTTGGATTTAAAAAAGAAGCCCGATCCTGAACCATTATATTAAAGTTGTTAAAGTTTAAAGATAAATCAAACATTCTTAAAGAAACAAGATAACTCAAAGGTCTGTATAATTACTTGATGAAGATTTCTCTTAAGAGACGACAAGAATACGTAGGAAGTTATTTTCTGAAGCGAAAGTAAGAAAATTAAATGAAGAAAATGTAACTGTCAGGTTTGACAAATTTATTATTTTAAAAAATGTTAATAATAATTCAAAATGACATAGCTAGAAATCTAATCATTTTTAATCTTAATCTTAAATAACGAAAGTTTTTATAATAATGAAAATTTTTATAATAATGAAAATGGCTAACAAATCAAACACAACAAATCTTTTAGAAATTCTTAATAAAAAAAACACACTTCTTTTGAATAATGATAATGATCCTGATGCAAACTTTTTTAAGGATGTCATAATCAACTCTAACTATTTTGATGTTAAGGAAGTATCTAACCTCATGAATGCGTCATATGTTATTTCAACTCTAACTTTAAACATTCGTAGTATGAATAAAAACTTTGAAAGTTTTAAATCAATGCTCAAAAATATAAGCTCTGAGTTTACGATAATATGCTATATAGAATCATGGTGAGGAAATGAAAAAAATAATTTTCAAATTCCAGGTTATAAGGCAATCCACCAAACTCGAGGTGATGGCATTGGTGGTGGTGTATGCATTTTTGTTTATGACTTAATCTATTTTCAGAAAATAGAATTTTTAAGTATTCTTAAGGCGGACTTTGAATTTCTTACTATCGAATTATTAAACCACAATAATAAAAAAAAACGTTTTAATAAATGCTTTGTATAGACCGCCATGCGGAAAAAAGAAATCTTTTTTAAAACAATTAAAATGCTACTTAAAAAATGTAAAACACAAACAAATTTAGATCACGGGAGACTATAACCTAAATCTTCTTAATGTCAAAACTGATAGCGATGTAAAAAGTTTATCAAACACTCTATTTCAGTACAACATTATTCCCTTAATTAACAAACCTACTCGCGTAACTCTTCAAACCGAATCTCTCATTGATAATATTTTTACTAACAACTTTACAACATGCAACATTCAAAGCGGAATCATAAAAAGCGATATAAGCGACCACTTTCCAATCTTTTTTATTTCAGATTTTTTTAAAAAAGAAAAAAAAGCAAAGTACTAAGGAAAGTTAAAAGGCAAATTAATTAATTTATTATTGAGGCGTTTAGAAAATATATACTCAAAGTAAACTGAAAACAACTCAATAATTGCAAAGATGCTAATCTAGCTTATGATTTTTTTTATAATGAGTTCATTAATGCTTGCAATAAAGCGTTTCCAATGAAGGAAACAAAAATTAAGCTTAAAAGCCTGCAAAGTCCCTGGATTACAAAAGGGCTTATTAAATCTTTAAAAAACAAACAAAGACAATATGAAAATTTCTTAAAAATAAAACTTATCAAAACGAAAAAAATTATAAATTTACAAAAACCTGTTTGAAAACCTGAAAAAAAAAGCTGAAAAAATTATTTCTCTAATTCACGACAAAATAATGTTGGTAATAACAAAAAAACTTGAGATACAATAAAGGAAGTAATAGGAAAAAATAAACAAGATCATGGTAATACTTTACCAAAATATGTATACACTGAAAATGAAAGAACAGTAATTAATGAGCTAAAAGTTATTGCAGAGAGTTTTAATAATTTTTTTATAAACGTTGGTAAACCCTAGCAAATAATATAACTCCCGGAAGTAAAAATTTAAATCGAATATGAAAGAAGAAGACTGTGTGATGGATGAGCTTGAAGTATCTCCTCATGAACTTCGGTTTGCTTTTAGTATGTTAAAACCAAACAAAAGCTCTGGTCTTGATGACATTAACTCTAGGGCTGTTAAAGAAGTTTTCAATATTATTGAAAACCCCTTACTAAATATTTTTAGTCTTTCATTTAATAATGGAATTTTTCCTGACCTCTTAAAACTAGCAAGAGTAGTTCAATTTTTTAAGACTGTGATATTTCTAAATTATCTAATTATAGACCTCAATACTTCCATATTTTTCTAAGATTGTAGAGAGAATAATGCATAAATGGCTATTCAGTATTTTATAAAAAATAAATTGCTTAGTAATAATTAGTACGGATTTAGAAAAGGGCACTCGACAGAACGTGCAGTAATTAAATTAGTTAAAGAAATTTTAAACAGATTTGAAAACAACTAATATTGTCTTAAAGTTTTGATTGATCTCTCAAAGCCCTTCGATACTGTAGAACATAATATCTTTCTTTACAAACTAAGAAATTATGGAGTCAAAAATAATAATTATAAATGGTTTTTTTCCTATCTTAATAATCGCAAAAAATGTGTATCTAATGAAAAAATCTCTACCATACTAGAAAACATTATTTGTGGAGTTCCACAGTGATCTATTCTAGGGCCTTTTTATTTATTATTTATATAAACGATATTTACTTATCTTCTAATGTTATAAACTTCAATCTTTTTGCTGACGACACTCAGGTTTTTTATACCCACTTAAACATAGAGTCAGTCTTTATCACTATGAATCATGAGCTTGACAACCTCAATGAATGGTTGAAAACCAACAAACTATCTCTAAACAAAACAAAAAGCAAATATATTCTTTTTTCTCAATCCTCCTTATCTGAAACTTTACCCCTAAAACTCCCAAATATTTCAATAGAAAAAACTAACTTACAAAGGACATTATGCATTAAATTCGTAGGCCTTTTACTTGACAAACAAATAAGTTGGAAAGACCACATAAATTTTTTGGAAAATAAAATTTCAAAGAGTATTGGAATTATGTACAAGTCAAGACATTTGCTCAATAAAAACTGCTTAAAACTTATATACTTTTCACTTATCCATAGCTATATCAGATGTTGTAATATTGCGTGGACCAGCACTTATCCATCAAAATTAACGCGTATTTTAAATAAACAGAAACAAGCAAGCCGCCTAATATTAAATGCTAATAAATACACCAGTTCCAATCCACTGCTTAAAAAGCTTGGAGTGCTTAATGTTTATCAATTAATTATCTACATTATTTTTTTATTCATGTTTAGATTTAAATATCGTATGCTGCCAAATATTTTTGAGACCTTTTTGTTATTATTATTAATAAATATCAAACAAAGCATTCCTTTCATAACTATCAGGTACCAAAAACCTTATTAAAACAATCTAAATTCTCAAAAACATACCGAGGGCCACATTTGTGGAACTCGGTATGTTTTGTAAATAACTTGTTATGAAAATGACAAAACAAATTAAAAAAAAAGATCAATCCTAGCACTTCCGCTTTTAAAATTATGATGCAGCTCTGTAAAACTAAATTACTAATTAATAACATATATTAGATAGTCTTGAGTTGCTTTTATTCTTTCATCAATTTCAAGCTCAATTTAGAAAACTGTCATCTAAGTTGCAAGCAACAATTAATTAAGCTGAGTTAACAGAAAACTATAGATTGAGGTATAGAGGAAAATATTATTTGACAGAAAAGTTAAGAAACTGTAAAATGTATGCGTCAAGAAAACACACATCTAATGATAATGAAAAATCTGAAGCACCACTGTTTTTGTAGTATTTGTTGAAACGAAAAGAAGACGTCAGCATATTCAATTAGACAGACTTTTTGCGAAAGAAACCCAATCAGGGTTAGGGTAACCCTAACCCTAACCCTCAAAGGTCTTTTAGTAGACGACCTACTACAATGCAGTAGCTAGATGCAGTTAACATCTGCCCTAGAAAAGTATTTCTGTTATGACACCATCTCTAGCCTTACACAAGTTGTTAATCTCATGTGCTTAATAACATTGAGAGTATATATCTTAGCATCTTCAAGCGTTCATCAATTCTTTATTCAGATTTGCCTTCTGTTATTAAAATTTGTACTGGTACGCATTTGGTCACAAAGCTATTGTTTGCTGACCAACAAACTCAAGCATTGATCCCCACTATTTTACCCGTCCGTTCAGTAATGTCCAACAATTAAAAGTTGGGATAAAACTACTGCTAACTATTGCGCTGGTTCAAATCTTTTATCACAAAGTAAATGAATGTCGAAATCATGGTAAAAGACTGTAAATACCAAAAACAATAAGAAAAGTTTGCAACAAATTGGTTTCAAATTAGAGACTGTAAAATTTTAATTTATCAAGGGGCAAGTTAATGAGGCATAATGCAACTAATGCTCTTTCACAGTGAGTGGACAAATTGCTTGATTTAAACCAGGTTATAAACTGTTGCGTAAAATTAAAACTAATGGTTTCTAAAATAGAATTCAATTTTGAAACAGATCTGAGAGAAGACATAATGTTAGCGTGGTACCAAAAAGCAACACCCAAATGTTGTGAGTCACTTGTGCGTCAGCAAAAAGTTGTGACTCCGCTGTTTGCGATTCTGATGTAAAGTTGAGTCTAATGATTGACTAAAAACTATATATTGCCGGAACCAAAACTAAAAATTTACTTTTCTAATTCATAAGTAGAACCAAAACCAAAAATAAACTTAATCCAAAACAGGAACTAAACAAGAGTTTTCGATTCTTTTTAATTAGTCTGTCTATTAAAGAGAGTACTTAAGGCATTCATTTGAACTATAATTAGAGCTTGGTTTATTAAAGGCTGGTTTTAAATTTGATGGATTGCCTCTTAAGCAATGCGTCAAATTTAAAAGCTTTGTTGTTTCTATCTGGTTGGAAAAGTTTTTTGCGGAATGCTTTTAACCATATCGAGAAAAAGAGATGCAGAATTTGACACGGTTCCAATCTTCGGAAATAAAGTAAACCGTCGTTCCCAGATAGTCACGATAAAATGATGATCATGCATCAAAAGTGGATCCATAGGGGATGACAATGCGGGTGAACTCCTCATTAATTTTATAAAATTTTTTTCGTATAACTGTTTAACACAGCGCATTTTTTGAAAAGGAATTTAAATACCTTAAAAATAATATAAAACTTTAGTAAAATTGTAAAATATGAATTTTCCTAAAAATCGCAACTCCTCCCCCCCCCCTCCCTCTTAACTAGATAGTCTAGATCCGCCCTTGCCATTAATATCTTTTGATTGAACCAACTTTTCCTTGAGGGCAATTTTTATTTTTCATAAATTAGATCTAGTAAACTCCTATAATACTTTTTGATTTTTTAATTTAAAGCAACAAAAGTATGGTGCCTCAAAAATCCAGCATCATTAGCAATAGACCACGGTTTAAGGTCATGAGCCATCATTTCAAATATTGACTTGTGACATTTTTGACCTTTTTCAGAGTTAGAGTCGATTTTGACGAAGCTTGAACCCTGTTTTGGAATTAGAGATTTTAACATGTCAGTAATTTGTTTTTTCGATCGAATATTGAAGATTAGAACTGCATTTCTTCTGTTTAAATTTAATCCAGAGTTTTTGTTGGTTTTTAGATTTCCTGATGTCAGGATGATGAATTTCAGGTGAACCTTAGTGGATATAATCCCTGTTTTTTGGGGTCGTCTGATACTCTTAAAACTTTGCCGTTGCATATTTTGCACTGAATCAATTTTGGATTGTTTGCTTTAATTATAAAGTATTTCCACCCTAAACTTTTTTTTATTGAATTCATTTTGTTAAAACAAAATACCAGACAGTTTTTCAATGTTGCTGCTATGCGACAAATACAAAAGTTAAAAGTATAACTGATAATTTTATTATTTACAATATTTATTACAATGATTGCTACACAAAAATTCCTAAAGGACAATCATAAACATTTTGCTCAATAAACAAATATTAACGATGTCAACACTTAAATATCATTAAGAGAGTTTTATAATTAAAATTGTTGCCCAACTGAAGTAGTTTTACAATCTTTTCGAACCTGAAAATTCTCTCGTGAATGCAATTAAAAACTTGATTGAAGAGAAACAACAGGTAATTTTATATTTAATCGATTACATAAAATCAAATTAGAAGTTCTATTTTTATAATTATTTGTAACATTTAATATAAATCTATTATGTTATACACATAACAACAGTATTATCTTCCAAATAATAACAATAAAAATGATTATAGGATATAAATACCAATTAAAACAAAAAAATAATTAAGTTTTCAAGCATAGCTAATCTTATTTCCATTAATTCTCAAGCTTATGATTTAAATCAAAAAACATTTTTTATTAAATATTAACTAACACTATAATGCTAAAAAAGCTAAAAAAAAAAAATTTTCAGTTGCAGTTTAAACCAAAATCTTAAATATAACTGGAACAAGAACCAAAATTCCGGTCGGATTAACAGCCGGAATAGGAACCGAACGGAATTTTGGTCGATCACTAGTTAAGTCTATGAAAAAGAGTTATTATTGGGAAGAAACATTTATATATCCATTATATATTAATATAATGGTTATATGTTTGGTTTTTGTAGGAAAATTTAAAATAAAGTCTAAAACAAGATATAAATGGTTTCAAAAAATATCCTTATAAAATTTTTTATTTGCTCAAAACTACTATACATTTTACCTTAAACTACTACAAAAAAAGAAACAAGTTTAGGTTGATATTCGAAAGAAGAAAAAATAAATGAGAATTTTAAAAATATTTATTATTTTAGAATAAAAAACGCCTTTTTTTTTGAAAAAATTTAACTTAAAAACAGTTAAAAGTAATGATTTGTACTTTATTAAAAATTTATTAGTCTTGTTATAAGATATTGGAAAGTGATTTTCTATAAACGAAATATCATTTTAGAAACTTTTTTACATGCTTTATTTTTGTGAAACAACTAAGCAAATTTTTAAGAGACATTTTTTTTGACAAATTTTAGGCCGTGTTTAATGGTTTTAAGCAAATCCTGATTATATCATTGCTAATTTTTGGAATCCAAAATTGTTTCATTATACAAATTACATTTACGGAGTGAAAGTACCCCTTTTTTTCAAAAAAATTTTTTTTACCCACCATATAATTATATATGCGCGTGCGTGTATGAGTGTGACTTTTTATACTTGTATTAATGTAAATATACATTTTACTATAAATATATTTAGCGAGTGCTCAAAGCGAAAAAAAAAAGCAGCGAGATGTTTTGTCATGATTACTTACCATCCTGATCATGTTGTGCGTTACCTTTATTCATTATATTATACGTTACATAATTTTTCACCAAAAGTATTAGGTAAAACAAATGTTTTTGTCAAATATATTTACGTGTAGAAGTCTCACAATTTCTAATATTAACTCTACGGCGTTCTTTTCTAAACCACTTCTATACATTCTGCTTTGGAATTTGTTATTTGGCAAACGTACTATTGACATAAATATTAAACTTGAAATAGTGTTTATTAATTAAAAAGTTTTGCATGGAAGACAGTACGAACGTTCGCTCATGAAACAATTAATGTATTTATATCATTACCGAGGGGCTGGAGTTCATTTGGAACTTATTACAGTCCCCAGTGGATATTTAACAACCCTTAAACAACTGCGCTACTCCTTTCAAAAATATTAAAAGTTTTAGCTTAATGTTTAACTTTATTGTTCCTAAAGCATGGATCTTGTTCAACAAATCATCGTGGTTCATCAAAAACATTCATATTTTTATCAGGTTATTGTTATTGAATTTTGGTTGTATTGTTTTCTATGTTTAATATATGTTATAAAATATTTCACAGTGATTTCTTTGCATCTCCAGTTGAAATTAATGTCACGCAATTTCTTTTTGAAATCTGCGTTTAGTGCTTTATTTCCTTGATTATTTTTTTGAATTCAAGGAAATTCATGAAAGTGTTGATACGGTGCTGCATAGTTGTTTCAAACAACCATCAGAAATTGCACGCTAGGCAACATCTATCATGTACTTAGAACTCGTTTAATATAAATTAGTTTTATACATAAAGACATAGCTTCCATTTCCAGTATGTCTTTAGAACATACATTAAAAATTGAAGTATAATTTATTCAAAAACTTTTTCACTTGTAAAAAATGTCCCATAAAATTTCTCACAGCTAACGCCAGACGTTCAGTATTATAATGATAAAATGCTGTATATTTGGAAAATTGACTAGAAAGAAAAAAAGCCACGCCTTGGCAAACCTGTTAGTAGCAACATACAAGTAAATGTGATTTTTTAAAATCAGAAATCGAAAACTTTATTTTTATAATGCGATATATAAAATTTTATATGCGTAATACAAATTTGACAGTTTTTGACTTTTTTTATTAAAATGAGAAGTTTTGCAAGCTTTCTTAAGTGTAATTGATAGGTTATTGCATAGAAGCTACTTTCATATAACTTTCTGTTTTTTTCTTTTGTCTCTTTTTCATAAATTTTGTTGTTACTAAGCATCTACTAGCCAACTTTAATCCTTCAGTTTTTTTCATTACAAACTTAATTTGCGGTCTAGCTTCTGCAAACAGTACAACTAAGCATTACAGCTTTTTTCTGTGGCAAATACCACCATTCTGAGAAAATGATTCATTACATCAAAGTTCAATATTTGACAAAGTGGTTTTTTCTTTATTTCAGCGCCTTTCAATATCTGAACTGCTTTTAGAACTATCGTTATTTAGTTTTCTATTCCTTCTTCTCGTTTGTTGTATATCTTTTCCAAAAGACCTTGGAATGAAAACCTCTAATGTGACGAATCGATTTTTTTTCACGAGAACATTTAAACTGAATCTCCCCGTTCCTCTAATATATACTATTACTTTCTAAATGACAAATCGTAGACAAACATTGTGCACACTGAACAGGATAAATCAATATTATTAAATAAGTTTGTATTATTAATTATTAAAAAAAGGTCAACGTGAATTTGATGTTTTTCCAAGCGACTTGGACTTTTGCTGTTTTTGCTTCAAAATATGGGGAAAACTTACTACTAAATTAACTGAAACACTATGGTTACTGATTTATTTGAGTATGAATTTAATCTGTGCCATTTGAACTTTCATTATTTTATTTATCGGCTTCTAGCATATCGCTGTCACAAGACAAAATTGCGCACCCAAGTTAAAAGATGATAGTTTAACTTTTTGTTTTAGATAATTGTCTTAAGAAAAACTTGTTCAACAAAAGTTATTAAAAAACAAAATAACTGATTGAATGATTATTTGGCATTCAAGAGACATTGGGATTCTTTAATGGCACTAAGGACAAGACACTTAGGAAAGATACATGTTTAAAAATTTATTGGTGATATCTTCTATTAGTTATTTACATTACAGTCTTAACAGGGATATATTTGCCTACATATTAATTTGAGCAGCTCTTTTTACTTTGGCAATTTTAATTAATTTCTGTTTATTGTAGTTACATTTTCTTCAATGGGGTTTTTCAGACATTATTTACACTAATGCAAAAACTAAGCAATAAATAAACATCAAAAATTATAAACAAACGGTGAAAAACACAAGGAACACCGACTTTAAACATTAAGTGATTAATAACGTGCAGTGATAAAAACGCAAACTTTAGGATATTTGCTACTTTTAAATGAAAACCGTTGTCATTATTATTGTTTTTACAAAAGTACTGGTTTATTATCAAAAGTTACACGGACTGAACAATAGACAACCAAAAAATAACGTAAAAAAGTAAGATCCGAGATATTCATTTTGCAGAGATCAGAAGAAAACGGACAACTAATTTTAGAATAGGCTTTATTCTGTTTATCTAGTCATAATCTAGTTTATAATGTTCTTAGCTCTCATTTGATATTTCTCAGTATTGTCTCTATTTTTGATTTCAAAGTGATGCTTCTTGTATACTCCATTGCTGACTTTAAAGTGATGCTCTTGTATGATCTTGCATGCTGTAGCATATTTATTGCACATATATTGCAGTTTGTAGGATTAAACTATTACTATTATTTTTTTGTTATTTTGCACATTTTGCAATGTTATCTATAAATTTAAACAAATATATATATATTTATAAATTAAAAAATATATATATATTTACAAGCTGACTGGGGCAAGTAGAAGTCAAAGTATCTTATCATCAAGCCCCTTCGTGAAATACAGAAAAATACAATAAAATTTTACATCTTCCAATATTATATAAAAGAGTGAAATTATTAAGTTTGAAAAAAAATAGAAATATGATTGCTAAAAAAGAATTTAAAGTTAATAAATATATAAAAAGTTTAATAAATATATAAAAAATTAAAAAATAATATATATTAATAATATGTTAATATTAATAATAATGTTAATAAATATATAAAAAATTAAAAAAATTAAAAAAATATATATAAATAAATAAAGTTACAAAAATAACAAAAAAATTGAAAGAATTGAAAAAAATTATTAAAGATAACAAATAAAAAATTACAAATCAGTACATATTCGTATTTATATTCAATACAATATTTAAAAAAATAAAAAAATAAAAAAAATACAAATCGATACTTATGCGTATATATATTCAATACAAAATTAAAAATAAATAAAATACATTAAAAATAAAAGATAAAAAATTATTTCAACCTTTTAAAAAAATGAGAGAATGGACGTAATGTTTAAATTTAGTTAGTGTTTTTTTATTGTTTTTTTAAATGTATTTATAGATTTTATTTTTTCATATTTTTGTCAAGAACCGAATATTTTGGAACCGAATATTAAGAACCGCATATTTGTCTGTGTATAATGGAAGCAACTTTTTGACCTCTGCTTATTAATTAAAAAAAAATTAAGTAAAAAAATTGCTAATTTAAATCTTCTGAAAAGTTTATTTTGGCTGAGAAAATTTAAAATTTGTATAAGCTTGATAAATTTTTATATGAGAAGTTTTACGCCTATATACTTTCATATACAAAATATATGTATTATACATATATGTATTATACATACAGTATATGTATTATACATACAATATATGTATACACCTATATACTTTCATATACAAAATATATGTATAAGTTTTACACCTATATCACTTTCATATACAAAATATATGATATCACACAATTTTGCTACCTATCTAACTTTCATTTGTAAAGTACACTTTTAGTTATGCTCTTTGTTAATAAAAATTGTTGTTTTTATATTTAGGCTTAAATATAGAATATAACATTTAAATTACAACATTTAGTAAACTGTTTAAAAAAAGTTTTAAAAAAAAATTTTAAAAGTGAAAACATCCTCCCACTTTATACGCCTTACGCACAAATTTAAATTATTTTACTTTAAATATGGTTTTGATTAAACTCATGAAAAATATCAAATTTTTAATAATATTTTTAGTTTATACTCATTTACTATGAAGGGGAAAAAAAGTCAAAATCGTGCTTGAAATATCTTCGAGGCATGTTTCAAATTTCAAACTCTTTATATTATTTAGTAAATTGTTGTTTTATTAAGTAAAGGTTTTATTAAGTAAAGGTTGTTTTTTTATTGAAACTACAGCAGTTTAAGGTTCGTGACAAAAACAATCCCTGAAATTTTTGACCACAGATATTTGAGGGAGTAAATGTTTTTAAATTATTTAAATCCTCCAAAATAAAATCAAAGTTTATCAATAGATTTTGGATTTCATTAAAATTTTTTAAATTAAAAAATTAGGAAAATAAAGTTGATCCTTAAACATCAGACAGGTTCCAAATATTTCTAAAAGTACTTTTCAATTAACAGTTTTGTTAAAGTTCAAAATAACTCAGCAAAGTTTTTTATTAAGAATGAAAATGTTAGTTAGGATTGAGTAAGATAACCCTAAACCCTAACCCTAAACCTGAATTGCAAAATGTTTTATGATGGTACTATCAGTCACCGACACATTCATACTTTACACTTCTGGAGCTGCTCATCATGAACAATGAATACATGAATAAACGTTTAACTTATTTAAAATTGTTTCTACTGATAGAAAAAAACCCTGAAATCAATGAAAAAAGCAGGAATGAAAATACTTATTTGATAAATTTTGTATCCATTTTTACACTGAATATTTTCTAAATGCTGAGCTAAGCTCGGACTCAAGTTCACTATCTGACTTATTGTTTTATAATAAATATACAAACTTAAGCAAATGCATAAAATATGCATGTTATTTATTTCAAAATAAGACGTAAATAAATCTAAGCCTTAAATATTCGGATTTGAAAGTATATTTGCAAATAAAAAAGTTTCAGCAAACAGCTTGAAAACAGCTTGAGCAAAACACCTTCAAATCAGCAAACTGAAACAGCTTGTGCTCTAAAACATGGACACAAGCTGTTTATACATCCATACTTTAACATACTTGGTACCTTAATCCATATTCAGTCATTATAGCAACTACAGATCAAAATGTATAGAACGTGGAAACATGGCTATGAGTTTATTAGTTCTTAATTGAGTTACTATTGATGAGTATTTCTTAGAAACACAGATTTTGGATAAAGACAGTGAGTTCATAATTTTTTTAGGATAAGCTCCCAGCTTAGTTTCAATAGTCTTTGAGAAGTTTTAGTTTATGTTTGACATGCTTGTTTATGGAAAAGTTGAGATTCATTGAATGAAGCTTTCTCCAGAATATTGAATTTAAAACATTTATATCAAGAATTTGAAACAGCATCATAAATAATGGAATATTCAAGAAAATAGCACCTTTAAGTTAAGTTTTTTAACTCATTTCCATTTTGTTGGTCAGTGGATGCGTCATTTTTCAACTAATTTTTCAAATTAATATCAACCAACTGGGTTAGTTGACCAGTTAAATAGAAGTTGTTTTAAGATAAAAAGTAATTTTTCAAACGGATTTTTAAGGCTTTTGCAATATGTGCTCTTTACCCCCAATTTTTAAAAAAAAAAGATTAAACATTGAAATAAAATAGATTTTTTCTCTTCTATGAAGTTGAAAAAGCATAAGTATTAGTTTAGATTTGGTTGTCAAGTTATATTTTTAAAAAAGCGCTGACCCTCATTGGCTTGACACTGAAAAATGACCCAAACTTCTAAATTTAGGTCAGTTTATGGATATATCAGTTGACCAATTTTTTTATTTCTCGAACTTTCCGTGACAAATTTCATTAAATTCTTGTTTGCGAAGATTAATTAAAGCCAAATTGCACTTTTAAACTTGTAATACACGGGCCTTCTTTAGAGGGGCTAGAGATGGGCGGCAAAAAGGCAAAAGGGTTGGTTTCTCCCCACCCCCATCCCTACATCCATTTTATTTATTTTTACCAAATTTTTATGTATCATCTGCCTTGAAACTTTATTTTTATAAAAAAGTTTGAATAGATTTTTGTTTAGGCGCTGCAAAATATGCTTTATAATAAAACAATTTTATTTTTCTCGATCTTAAGTAGCTGCGATATTATTGCAAAAAATAAATTTTTAGCTAAGAAAAGTATATGAAAAAATTTTTAAGGTCAGCAGTTATAAATAAGTAAATAATCAAGAAAAAAATTCTTTAAAAGTGGTTTGTAAATCTATAACTCAACAAATTTTTCTTCATTTGTTTGGTGAAAAATTGAATAAATATTCTCCAAATTATGCTTTGTAAGCGTCATTTTTTTTTGAGATTCTCCGTTGTTTGTACTTTTTCAAACTCCTTGAATTGATCCTTACTTTGCTGAACGACCAACATTATATCTTGCTTGTCCTCTTCATTGTGAACAATTCTGACACAAGCTTAGTTACCCGCTCAGAGCAGTCGTTAACTTCATATAGTCGGCGAAAAAAATCAATAAAAATTTTAAATTGGTTGTTAAAGCCCCAGAAAGATGAAAGACTTTTCAGCCAAGGTTTATAATTGCCTTTACTCAATTTAACATACTAAAAATTCCACGGAAAAGGTTGTGAGAAAAGAAAGTTTGTAACTTTCTTTCTCATTATCTTCGAGTTCTTTATCTGCGAGACATAATGGATTCGAGGTTTGATCGAAATTCCACGTATGTCTTTCAATTAACTTCAATATTTTTTAATTTCCTCTAGTATGTCAGTATCTCCTTGATTATAATATTCTAACCAATTCTTATACTGAACCATCTGTCGGTATGCTTTTATGCCTTAAAAAGGTGCGGAGAAAATTAAAGAAGAACGCACAAACCACACAATATAAAATATAGAAATAAATTCAGCCATTTTACCGATTTCTTTTGTAATTTGCCAATTGATAGACAATCTGATTACTTAAACTTAATAAGAATTTTAACATATTACCCAGACTTTGCCATAAAACGTGCATGAGTAATTTGGAGTTTTAGGAATTACAAGTGCATTATTACAAAATTAAACAGTTTCTTCAATCTGTTTTTTGGTAATAAATAAAAAATCAATATTGGTATATTATTTAGATATGTTCGTTTAATTGCAGCTTTGTCAATCTTTTAGTCTGAAAAACTTTGAACATCATATTTTCAGGAGCATAAGTTTCACTAATGTGAACTTTTTCCCAAAAATGTTTAGAGTGAACCTTGTAAACAAGTCTTCGACATGCAGTAATATAATTGAACTGTGTATTTGACAGAACCTAATGTTTGCGTCGGAATACTTCTCAGTATTTTCCAGTTGCAGCTATGTCAAAGCACAGACTCTTTATATAAGTTCTTAGTTTAAATTTGTCCGAAACGTTTACTAAAGTATTATGATGATATTTTTTCAGTACCGTGTACGTTTGGCGGAATGTATATCTCTAGATGAAATATTTTTAGAAACACCTATAATTGCAACTTATTGTGCATATTTTTATGGAAATACTGTTGACGCACTTGTACCTTATTTATTTTCCTCTGCAAATAAAGTTAAAATAATAAAGTTTGTTTTTGTTAGTAACAGACGTGTATTATATTTGATCGCTATTCAATTAAATATAAACTATTAAATAAAATATTAAATTTAATCTAAACTTACCAATCATTTCTTAATTAATATTATGGGCTTTTAGAGTTTATAGCATAAAAATTGGTCTTTTATTTCAATGTTTAAGGTCGCCACTTTTATGTTAAAAAAGTAGAGACTTTCTGGCACAAACTGTAAAAGGAGGGACCATAAAAATGGACTTCAAAATTTTTTTTCAGCGCATAATTGTTTTGTCCAACCGGTCATCTCATCCAGTTGGTTGATTGAAAAATTGTTTAAAAATGGCGCACCCTATTACATTGGACGTTTTCTTTCCAAAATTAGACAGTTTATTTCCAAATTGGTTGGTATTAAACGTTTTTTACCCTTTGGTGAGACGTTTCCGTTGTTCTATAAAAATTTTGTAAAAAATGTTGTGCACTAACTTGGGTTCTGGACAGATCATAAACTTGGGCTTTTTTCAAAATATTGACATGATCATTTATTATTGACGAATCAAAACTTAATTAATCACAAAATTGTACCGTAAAATAAATGCCATTACGTAAAATCCGTGGAAATTTTAATTTTTTTTCGCGAGCGCCGCATTTGATTTCTATTTAGAAAATTTCAAAAAGGCAGACAAAGTTTTGAAAGAGTCGAAATAATATTATTAATTCGCTTAAGAAATTCTCTCTAAAAATTGGATTGTTTATTTATTGAATTTTTATGATGCTTGTCTCAACAATTTCTGATTTCCATCTGGCACACACAAAAGAAGCAAAAATATGGATGCGTGACTTTTCATGCTGTCTAATTTTTTCATTTAGATGACGAATTGTTCCAATTACACCCTCAATTCAATACCAAATGAGATTCAAATTAAATTTTCAATATTCAATTTAATGCACTCTATGAAAAGAAATAACTCAACAAAATTTTACGAAATAAAAATATTCTTGAGTAGCCCTTTCGATTTGTTGTCTGAGGCAACCGACTACGGTGCCTCAACTTCCCAAAAAGAAAGTGAAGCATTCGTAGTAACAAAAACCTAAAACTAAAATTTAAACTTGTCCCAATTTACCGAACTGAATGAAATTAGAAACATAATGCAACTAAACTAATAATTGGAAACATCAACGTCAATTCCATAAGGAATAAGTTTGAACAACTAAAGAATTAGTTCGTGACGAAGTTAATACTATACTAACAACTGAAACAAAACTTGACAATTCTTTCCCATCAATCCGGTTTCAAGTTGAAGGTTACTGTCAACCCTACAGATTCGATTGAACAAAAAGGGTGGAGGTTTAATGCTGTATATAAGAATAGATATTCCACCACTAATGTTTGTTAAATTAAGCCTCAAAAAAAAAAATCGTTACAAGGTGGAAAAATTATATGCATCTAAAATTGCACATATTCGTCAAAGGAACTTTTGCGTGAGCCTATTAAGAAAAACCACTCACTAACAATAAATTGAAGTTGCTATTTTAAGTACATAAGACCCGGTGGAGGATTCCATAATTTGATACTCAACACACCCAGGTATACTTGAGATAAAAAAATTATATAAAAGTTCACCATCTTTTACATTTAAACCAAAAAAAGTTGACGAAATAAGAAAATATATATGCAAATTAAAAACCTCAAAGTCAAATAAAAATCTGACGTATCAACTAAAATTATAAAAGAAAGCAATGATATTTTCACTTTGTTTACTATGACTATAAAAAATCTGTTTTAAATAGTTGCTTTCCCCTGATCAATTAAAAAATACAGATGTTTTACCACTACATAAAAAAGGTTCAAAAGCTGTTAAAAATTATTACCGACTATCAGTATAATACCAAACATATGAAAAGGTGTATGAAAAGTGTATATATGAGGATTTTAACAGCTTTTTTGAAAATAACTTTTCTAAGCTCCAACACGGTTTTTGTAAATACCATAGCGCTCAACAATGTTTAATAACTATGACTGAAAAAATAGAGAAAATGCAAGATAAAAAAGGACATTTTAGGTTTTGCTTACAGACCTTTCAAAAGCTTTTAATTGCATTCCGTATGCTTTGCTTATTGCTAAATTGAATGCATATGGTCGCAGCAGAAACGCATTAATGCTCATTCAATCGTATCTTAGTAATACAAAACATATAGTGAAAATAAATGAATGATATAGCTCTTGATCTAATACTTTGTTTGACATTCCACAAGGCTCAATTTTAGGTCCATTACAATTAAAGATCTTTATAAGCAATATATTTCTATTTTTACCCAACGTTGATATTGCAGGATAAGCTGTTGATAACACTCCTTTCAGTGCAAAAAATGACTTAAATTCTGTTGTGAGTGACCTGCAAAACGCTGCATATCAATTTTCTTCATGGTATGAAATGGTATGAAAGCTGATTGGATAAATATCAAAATATTATTATTTTTCCTTTTTTTTTTTATTATTTATTTATTTTTCCGTTGATAAATATTACAAAAAAGAAATTACAATAAAAGAAAAATCCTGGCCGGAGCAAGAAGAAGACAGGTTGTTTTATCACCGAGCCCCGTCGCACAAAAATTTACATGCACAATAAATGATAAAAGACAAAAAGACAGTATAAATACAAAAACAAAACAAATCAAATACTTCATCAATAAAATAATTTGTTGCTAACAATCTTCCAGCAGAATAATTTTAAAAATAAAAAAGTAAAAACGAAAGAAAATCATGAAAGTTATAAAAACACAAAAACAAAATGCGTTGTTTAAGTAAAAAGAAAAATGCAATATATGTAAACATAAGTATTTGGGCTGATTATTTAATATCATTAAAAATATGAACGAAAAAGACAATTTTATTTTCGTTATCTTTTTTACTAATGGTTAGAAACCATTTTAATAAAAGCTAAAGAAAGTGATAAAGATTTAATTTATTTTCAGGCCATTCAGTCCAAACCTTTAAATTGTTTTCAAAAAAGGTATTTGAAATCTAATATCTCGAATTCCATGTTCAGTAAACACCGTTTTGAATCATCCTTAAAACTTTGCAAAGTGCAGTTTAAAACGAAGTTTTGTTTTTTACTAAAGATTGGAAGAAATATTTTCCAAACTAAAGGTCCCCGATATTGAATTTGGTATGTACTTAATTTAAGAAGGTTTATGGGAACCGCAAAAACCGCTTCTTTTATGCCTTTAAATCAAAGAAAACTTATAATTAACGTTTTTATTACATCTCATTCTTCTTATTGTCCATTAATCTGGTTGTTTCATACCAGAAAACTTAACAATCGTATTAACAGAAAATGCGAAAGAGCCCTTAGAATTGTTTATCAAAACAATCAATCTCGTTATCAATTTACATGTCTTGGTTACAAAAACTTTTAAAGTTTAATTGGGGCTTGCCCATAAATCGATGGAAGAAATATTTTTTTTGCAATACTTTCTAATTGGGAATATATTTGCATATAACAACGTACAAACCATGAAATACGCTCTAGAGTCCCTTTTACATTTGGGTTCATCAATTTGGAATTCGGGACCAATGAGTGGCAAATCAGCATTAACTCTGAAAGAATTTAAATAACAACTCAAAATTGTACTCAGAAACACTGTCCCAGCAAATTATGCATGACTTATGTCAAAGACATTGAAGATTTATAAATTCGTCTGTTTAATTTACGCAAGCTTTAAATAACTCGTTATTTTTGATTTTTACTACTGATTTATTAAGTATTTTTCTTGAATTTTTTATAACTGTTTGAGTTGACTTTATTTAGCCCAATATAGAGCTACTTAACTAGTATGTAAAAATGTCAACTATAAAAAAATTGCAAATAAATTATAATAATGGATCAGCAAACCACCAGCAAGGCTAACAATAAGTCCATCGTAGTCTACTATCAAGTTTCCAGGAGAGTGAAAAGAGTTTATATTTATATTTGGAATTTGTCATTAGTATTCAATTTAAATTTCTATTTTTAGTATAAATGTTGATTGTTATTTGCGCATGAGTGATTGTATCAACATTTACCCTTATATAAGGTTATTCCAAGTCAAGAAAAAATATTTTTTATCAAATTGAATGTCTTGAATGGGTCATTTTGAAGAAATTGGTTGCATTTTGCAACTGCAACTTCTGCTTTTTTTTTTTTTTTTTGTATCCCCTGATGGATAAAACCTTTCCATCAAAAACACAAAGAGAAAATGTTGTTAAATCATTTGAATTTAGAGTTTAATGAACATGTACAACTACGGCGTGTGCAGTTTAAATTTTACAATAATAAATTTACCACTATTATTCTGCCCATATTAAATTATTTACTTAATAAAAACTTACAATAAAAACCTTTTTTCCAACAAATTAAAAAACTTTATCAAAGAATTAAAAAACGATATGTTTACTTGTAATTGTATAATGCGTATAGTTTCATTTTTTTGTAAACAAACTTATTAAAGGTTTAAAGTTTATTTTTTTTATAGTACAACTTATTTAATAAAATGTTCAAATTTTAAGAATGGCTTTAATAGAAAATAAAACTTTGAAAGAAATAAATAAAAAACATTTTTTTGGAAATACTAAACAAATTTTTAAAGATTAAGAAAAAAAATGCTTTTACTTGCTTTTCAAAAAAAAGAATCTTTTGATTGCAATGTTGACAGGTAATCGAACGATAAATGCATTTTGTTTCCATGTGATCACATAGTTCTTTACTCATAAGTGAAGTAGAACAGCGTTTGTTGAGGCATTTTACTTCTTGATATTCACAAAATATTAAATGATTCTTAAATAGAAAAACATTTAAATTATTGTAAATTATTTTAGAATAACTTTAACTTATAAAACTGTTTGGTTTTTAAAATGCTGCTAATAAGCTATTTCCTCAAATCATTTTAGCAGTTCTTTTTTGTATCTCATTAGAAATTTTTTAATACAGGTATCACTGTAAAATTTTATTATAAGACACATTTTAACAAAAAAATAAGTTTATTTAAAAATATTAAAAAATTACTTCAAATTTTTTGCTAAAAAAATTTATATATACGTGTAGCTGACTTAAAGGTAGTTCAAATTAACCAATTAGTTTGTAATAGTGGAAGGCTTAGCTTGGTATTGTAAGTCTTTTTTAAAGAGCTTGGTTTTATTCCAGTACTTTAAAGTACTGCCATTTCTTGTTTTAATACAAGTCAAAACTTTTTGACGCAATGACTTACTACTTATGTATATAAGTAGGACGATCACTTATTATTTATATAAGTAAGTAATTTTTAGTAAGCCATACTTATGTAAGTTAGAGGATGAATTACTAATTACTAATATAAGTAGGAGGGGATGACTTAACAGTCATTTAGTATTACCAGCTGCAGAAGTTATATTTAATGTCATTTCTGATGATTCTTCATCTTTAATTTTTTTCTCATTGGTTCGGCAACACATGTAGACTCAAGTGCTGCTTCTACTTTTTCATGTAGAAATAAACGTAAGTAAACTTTATGAGCTAATATAGATATTTCATTGTTGTTAGGGTATTTAAAAAGAATATCTGGTAACTCTGAATCTAATTTAAAGTCATTTGAATTATATAAATAGCATAGTAAACCAGCAATAACATATTTTTTTTTTCAGTAATTCACTCAGAAACAACAGTAAATAACTTTTGACCATGTTAGTTTTTTATTTTTTTTAAATTTTGTTGTAAAAAAAAATTATTTGATCAGATTTTATCAGATCACAGTCTCCTTTTCCCATGCCATAGCACTTAATTTTATTACATTAAGAGCCTGAACAATATCAGAGATGCGTGTTTTTTCTTCATATAAAATCAAATCTGTTATAGTTATATTGACAAGAGTTTTTCCAATAAAGTTTTTTTTAATTTTTAGAATTTTTTTAACTTACTAATAAGAAAATTAAATCTTGTTTTAGTAACAAAAACAGGCTAATCCTAATCCTTTTGTTACAGGCTAGTAACAAAAAACAGGCTAATCCTCAATATGATCGACAAATTTTTGAAAGTTTAATTTTCAAGTAGTAATTTTCTAAACAGTTTAATAATTTTACGAAGCATTTCATTATCATTAGAACTGACACTTTCATCATTTCATCATTCTTCATTGTCTTTATCAATAGAATCAGAAAAAGATTCTTTACCTTAATTTGCTTCATTTTTAAGAAGTTCTTATTCAGTTTTTTTAATAAGTGAACTTTTTTTCTTATAAAGAGATCACATACCCAAGATAAACTCCATGACAATAGCAAAGATGGTGGGTAACTCCTAGTTCTTGTCCCATTTTTTTCATAACTGATGCACTATCAGTTATAAAACACAATCAAATAAATCATTGACCAAATTCAAGCCAAAATCACTTAACTTTTCAATAACAATGTTAACTGTTCACACTTGTCTAAAAATGAGAATAATTACTCCGAAAAGCACCGGAAAAAACTTTTGGTGGGAACAATATACACACCGTCCTGATAAGAAAAATCCAAAAATTGAAATCTTTTATGACCGTCCAAGAAAAAAATTCAATTTAAAGTTTTCTGCATTGTCCAAAAAGTTTGCAAAATGGTACAATATGTATCTTTGGAATAAAATCATAAAAAGAAGTTAGAAATTGTATTAAAAGCATTTTGTTATATTACAAAACCCTAGTGAGTAATATTTAATTTTAAACAAGTGTTTGTAATTTAAGGAAAAAGCAGTTTTTGTCAAGTGTTAAATCCTGCATGACAACTTTTTTTTAACTTTAATGCAAAAATGCCAAATTCTATTAAAAAGCATGATGACTGTAGGAAAACAGTTTGTTACCTATGTTTGAACAAATTTGGACTCAAGAATTGACAAGTTTTTTGATTGAACAAATTAAGAAATCAGTTTCATTCACACTTGACTTTTCTGACTCACGAATTCCAAGTGGAATATTCAATACCTGCAGGGTTCTTTTAGGAAAAAAGTGCAAAGGTGAAAAAAGTGAAAATGTGGCTCTCCCACAACTTTATGATTTTACAGAAGTCCTGGTTAGACCAGAGAGACGTGGTCAGCTTTGTTATTGCATTATTTGTCAAATCGGTTATTTGAAAGCACTTCATAAGCACCCATTAGACAAATCAGAAACTTCAGGAGCTTCACAAAATCAAAGAAGATGTTAAGACTGTCTTACACTTGTTGCAAGAGGAGTGTCACATCAGTGCAATTAATACACCTTTAGAGAAAATCTTAAAGAACTTGCGTCAAAGGATCCAAAAGCCAGTGAACAGATTGCATCGACTGTTATCTCAGCAAAACAGTCCTCGCCTCATGGAACTGTTAGAATTGCGCAAAGCGATGAAGGCCGTCCCATGCCAATTACTCCAGGTAAAGGGAATCTTGCCTAATAATTCAACAGTAAAAGTACTACATAAAATGTTTTGCATTTTAATAAGGCCACGCTTTTTAAGTGTCTCAAGTTGTTGTTTTTCAAATTTCTTTCCTAAAGCTCTTTTAAACCCCAAGACACTGTTTGGTGATGTGCCACTTCTACGAGCTAAAGATCTTGTCTGCATACAAAACAACACTGGACTGTCTAATAGCAATATCAAAAAACTTGCATCTACATTAAACCAAGTCACAAATGCAAAAGTTGTTGAGCCAAGATTTAAAGAAAAGTTTCTCGACATTGAAAAGCAATTGGCAGACCAGTTCTCACACACATACATATCCATTTCAAATGACAAGCTGCAGTCTAGAAAACAACTTTTGGTTCACTGCAAAAATCTGTTTGAGCTACTGAATAATGTCTTGTTGCAACATCACGTTCAAGGTGACTACTTGGTGAAGTTGGGCATCGATGGTGGAGGTGGTTTCTTTAAAGTCAGTCTTGGCATTCAAGAAGAAGAAACAACACTTCCATTTAATTCACCACCAGATAAAAAGGCTGTGTTATTTCAAACACCCAGAGACAGAGACAGGAGCCAACTTCTCGTTGCATTTGCTGAGGATGTTCCTGAAAATTATGATAACCTCAAAAACATCTTGTCTTTAATTTTTCCAAGTGGAGTAGATTTTTATTTGTCCTCTGACATGAAGTTAGCAAACCTTGTTTGCGGGCTTCAATCACATGCCAGTTTTTATCCATGTACTTGGTGTGATGCGGATCACCGTAACTTGTCACAATGTGTAAAACACCGCACTTTTGGCTCAATAAGAAAGTGCTTTGCTTTATTTCAAGATTCAGGTATAGACCATTAGAAGGCCAAACAATTTCAAAATGTTGCTCATGTTCCACTCTTAGATGTGCATGACTCTACTTTTGTTCTTGACAAGATCCCACCCATGGAACTTCATCTTTTACTTGGTGAGGTGAACCATTTGTTTAAAAAACTGAAAGAAACCTGGGATAAAGCTGGTGAATGGCCAAAAGCACTTCACATCAAGCTTCAGCCATTTCATAGAGGCCAGTTTGCTGACAATGAGTGCCAAAAACTTTGAAACATGTTGATCTTCTTCAAAGACTTGCTGAAGAAGACTCAGCATTCCAAGTTTTTCCATGGATTGATAAACTCAGAAAGTTTGATGCAATTGTGTCCTCTTGTTTTAAAAATCAGTTGCAGAGTAACTATGCTGAAAAATCACACAGTTCAAAAGTTCCTTGCTTTATATGCCAAAGGCAAGTCTGACCTCTAAAGTCAACGCCGTTTTCTTTCATGTCAAGGAATTCATTGATCACAGAAAGAAATCTCTTGACCAGTACAGTAAGCAGGCCACAGAAGCATTGCATCACAACTTCAGGACGCATTGGTAAAGATTCAAGAGGCCAACAGACCATCCAGAATATTTGCGAAACCTACAAAATTGTCTAGTTGATTTCAACAGCAAGAACTTGTGAAAGCATTGGCTCCTCTTAAAAACCTATTGAAATTTTTAAAGAAAATCATCATTTTGAATTTTAAGTTCTGATTAAAATTAAAGGAATGCGCTGTTTTTTGTTAAATTTAATATGTGGAAATTTTCGATTACATAAGAAAAAACAACCTTGCATTTATTGAAAATAAAACGTTAAGAAAAGCAAAAATTGTTTTATTATGACTCTTAAAGCAGTCAGTGGAAATTGAACATTTAATTCTAATTATTTCAAGACCATAATAAAATTTTTATCTGAAAAAGGCACACCTTAGGTGTGCCTTTTTCAGATAAAAATTTTATGAAAATGGCACACCTTAGGTGAAAAAGGCACACCTTAGGTGTGCCAAGCAACGCAACACCTTAGGTGAATGTTGGGAATGTCGGCTCAACAACTCTGACGTTGTTTTGATTTTAGCCATACTGAATGTGCTGCACGGGTAGTTTCACCTGAAATCCACTCATCAAGAAAATATTAGGAATTTTTATTCCAGATAATTCTTTTTTATTGAAGCTCTTGAGTAATTTTTAATTTTATTGAGCAAGCGTAGTTCATAACAGTTACCTTTGTAGCATGTCGATTATCTGGGATTTTTTGCCCTTTCCAGCCATTAATAATATCATTACTATCAGCCAAAGTTAAGAAAGAAATACAATCAACAGCTGTTAAACAAGATAGTACTTTTTTGGTTTCTTACCTTTTTTATTATAATAGGCAGCAACACTTAGCTATATGTTTTTTGTCTTTTCTGAAACAATTTTAGTAGGAAAAACTTTATGTTTGTACTCTATATGACATAAATAGCCTAAAATCAAATAATGAAATTTAAGTTTGAATAAACAATTTTTGCACTTATATAATAACATTGTTTTACTTTCCAATAAAAAATACTTCCAAACATTAGAACGACTTTTTCCAGAAGTCATTGTTTATTGTGGTCAGGCTACTGTACTCCGCGATGTAAAAATATTATTTGTTAACATTTCTCACCATTACCGGAATAGTTGAAATAATTTTTGTTGTTTTTAAAAATATGCTTAACTTTCATTATAGCAACTAAACATAAATTTAAAAAATTATAACAGTGTCATAGATTTAAAGCAATAAATTAACTAATTAATCAATTATTTCCTAATCGATTACTTAATAACTGTTTACCACCACTACGAATATGCCTTCGAAAACCTTGAGTTAATTTGCTGTATTGGAGGTTGTCCATAAATTACGCCAAGCAATATTTAATAATTTTAAATCCCTTCCTCCTTCCACCTCTTGTAACAAACTGCCATGCTTTACTAACCCCTCTACCCCCTCCCCCAAAATTGGGCAACAATTATGTACCTTCCTCCCCACTTAAATTTGTTTCTATCGTTTAAATTAGGATAATAATTTAAGTTTTCCAAAATTTTTTTAGTTATCAAATGATTACATTACAATTAATGTAAAAATTACTATTTTTCATGTAATATTACTTCGAAAACCATAACTTTTACGCACGTAGAACTAATAACCCTACTTAAAAACTGTAATTTTTAGGCAAAATATATTTTAATTTTTACAAATGCCTTAGTATTGCCGTAGAGCAGTGAAGATCTTGTAATATAAGGCACGGCTGACAAGGGTGACAAGGTGACCAGGGTGAGGGATCATTTTTTAATAGGAGAACTAGTTTTTGAAATTTTATGTTTTATTTGAAAAAAGTTTTAAATTTTTTAGTTATTATTGTTGTTCAATTACAACTATATTAATTATTTTTAATTACATTTACTTATTTTTATTTTTATTATATTACCTATGTTTATAATCATAACTATAGTTATTATTGTTATTTAGTTATAACTATATTTATTTATTTATTATAATTTTTAAAGTTTCACCGAATAGCAATCAATTCGAACAAAAATTTACTGATATGGCCAAAGTCGCAGTGCAGTTATATACATGGACAACTTACACAGGGGAATATGGTAAGTAGATTGTACATATATTCTTTTTTGCACTCCTATAGTTTGATATAAAGTTGTATAAATCAACTAAATGGACACATGCCTACAGAGATTTAATTTTTGATAAATATAGAACTTAAATAACATCTTGTCATACTTCTAAAATTACTGTCGTAATTTGAAAAGTAACACAAGAAGTTATTTAAGTTATATATATAAAAAAAATAAAATAAAATAAAATATTATATGGTTAATTAAACCTGCCGTGCAGGTTTAATTAACATTACAACGATTTATTTTAATGCGTATTAATTATTTTTGTTGCTTTATAATAATTATTTTTTATTTTTTTATAGCTACATTGTTATATCATTGTTATTTTTTAATAATTATATTATTATTATTTATTTTCCTATGAATGATACATGATATATAGGCAAAATTATTGACTGATAAAGCCGTACACGCAGCGGAGTATACATAAATCTATTTAAATTTAAGTCAATTCAAGCCAATTTAAAAAGTTAATTTTAGTAAACTTCATAAAAATAGTTCCGTTTTACCGACTGAGAGTATAAAAGGTCCCAATTAGACGACTAAAAACGTAAATAGAAGGGGAAAAGAGGGGTGTGTGGGGTGTCACACACACCTTTCGCGCCGGTCTTGGTCACTCCTTTAATACGTAGAAAAGTTTTTCTAGACTTAAAATGTGAAACTAAAAAATTTTGCGTCACAAAATTGAATCCCTTTTCCCCTGAAACAAATTGTCTCAAAATTGCTGACCATTTCCCCTCCCACAATTGCCAGACGTAATCTTTAGACAACCCCTTCGATATTTTACAACCAAATTTAAATTACATACATTAATTGCTCTTAACTCTCCGGTCCATTGACAATTATTCAAGTAGTTGTTGCATTTAACCTTTAATTGCAGTATTACTCTTTCAACAGCTTTATCAAGAAAAGTCTATTTGAAAAAACATTATATCATTTTTTAGTCAGTAATATACTTTCATAAACACATGAACTTATTTATTTTTTTATAACTATATTTTTTTGCCGTTTAAATTTATCAATACAATAAATATTATATAACTAATAAAAATGGTCAGAGCATAAAATAGATATGTTTTGTCTAATCGCTAGTCCCCAAGATATAGTAAAAAACTATAAAAATTGGCAAATTTACAAATGATAAATGGTAATATGATTTTTAAAAGTAGAAAATAAAAAATAAACAAACAATAAAATATCAATAAAATGTATAAAAAGTAAACCATTAGACCAACGATTATAAGAAATAAATAAAAAAATAGTTACCTGCTCATATTTCAAGTTAGTTTTATCCAATGGGCAGATAAAAACTCCTTTGTTTCTAAAAAAAAATTTGATGTTTTATACATATGTTAATCAATTCGAAATATCATTGTAAAAAGTAGAAAATTTTGTATGCATAATAAAATACAATTATTTGCCTCTCTAAATCTCTCTATTTCTCTCTCTTTTTACATATATTCTTTATATATATTTAATATATATATATATATATATATATATATATATATATATATATATATATATATATATATATAATATATATATATATATATAAATATATTTATATATATATATATATATATACATATATATATATATATATATATATATATATAAACAAAAATATACAACATATATGTATATATATATATAAACAAAAATATATAACATATATGTATATATATATATATATATATATATATATATATATATATATATATATATATATATATATATGTACTTGATTAAATGTACTTTACAACGTATACCACAAAACTTTTTTTTATTTAACAGCAAAATAATACATTTTTCTTATTTCTTCTGAGCATGACAAACAAAATCGATGACCACACGCTGTTAAAATAGGTTCGCGAAGAGCCATTTTACACACAGGACATTCGTGTTCGTCTGAAAGTTCATGTAAAAAATTCGCATTGTATCCACCGAACCACTCCGCCATTCTTAAAGTTTTCTTTGCTTCTAAAAACGTTCGCATAGTTATCCGTTAAAACTTACACATTTTTTTTGACAAAAGTGTTGAACAATTTTTTTTTCTTTAATTTTTTTTTTTTATAGAAATAAAATTTAAACTTACGCTATTTAATTAATTTATTTACAATTTTGACATAGCATTCTGACATTTTATTAAAAATTTGTTTTCAATACAAAATCCATTAAAAATGCTTGAATTAATCAAATTTAAAACAGTTAATCCTTTACTTAATAAAGGTAATCCATTACGTATTTTAAATTAAATGGAAAAAGCAAATAAGTAACGATAAGTTTTTAAGTAACAATAAAAAGTTTTTAAATCGCAAATTTTATAAAAGCCACTGTAAATAACAATATTTTTGTAAATCAATAGTTGCAAATGTTATTTTATTTATATTATAATATATTTTATATATGTTAAAAAAAGTAGTAACAATAATAATAATAATAATAACAATATAATAATAGTAATAATAACCTTAATTGTGGTTTCACTACGCGTAGTTTGTGCTTTTTCTACGCGATATATACTTTCGCTACAGATTTGAGCCTTCTCCGCTTTTTATTTTGTGCTTTTTCTACGCAATGTTTTTTTACCGTTTTATGCTCTCTCTACATATTACGTTTGTGCTACTTCTACCGTTTTGTGCTTTTATTACAATTTAGTGCTTTCTCTACTTAATATTTATCGTTTTCGCTACCGGCTAAAAGTAATTATTATTTAATTATTTTGAAGAATTCTTTAAAAAAAATCAAAAACTTTTTTTTATTTGTTACAAGTTTTAATAATTTAATTTATTTGAATAAGTTTTATTGCTTAAACTAAAACTTATTTCTTGGAATCTCAGCAACTTACACGAATTTGTATGTTTATTTAATTGTTATAGATTCAGATGAATTTTGATCAAAATATTCTTATTGGTTTTGTGTTATCTTTAATAATATTTTGACTTTGTTATGATGTTTATTGCTATATTATATATATTTTTGTTTCATTGTCTCTATTATAAATAACTTTTTTTTCATACAGCTGCCTTTAATTTAAATAAGCCAAACAATCTTCAATAATAAACCTGGAGAGAATCTAACTACCTGTTTTCATTCTACAGCATTATTAATGTTTATTGTTATTATTGCTTATCAATGATGAGCAATAAAAACGTTAAATAAAAACAATATTATAATACGTTTCTGATAATACTATAACTAATTTATAATGTGCTTCTGATAATACAATAAACACAAATATATATAACATATATATATATATATATATATATATATATATATATATATATAATATATATATATATATATATATATATATATATATATATATATCTATATATATATATATATATATCTATATATATATATATATATATATATATATATATATATATATATATATATATATATATATATATATATAGATATATGTATATATATATATATATATATATTCATATATATATATATATATATATATATATATATATATATATATATATATATATATATATATATCTATATATATATATATATATATCTATATATATATCTATATATATATATATATATATATATATATATATATATATATATATATATATATATATATATATATATATATATATATATATATATAGATATATGTATATATATATATATATATATATTCATATATATATATATATATATATATATATATATATATATATATATATATATATATATATATATATATATATATATATATATATTCATATATATATATATACACTGAGGCATATTCGTTTAGACGCATCAATTTTTTTCTCTTTGTCTTAATTTTTTTCTATGAATTGTCAACTGATATGCATGCAAGTTATTATCAAAATAATTGTTGTGTTGTGGGCTAATAAAAATCACAAAAAATTTTTTTCTATATGTCTTTATTAACATGAGAGTATGTTTGATATACAAAAGCACATTTTTTAATTGGAATATACCTATAGACGCAATCAGGTTAATAACGGTAATTATTGATTTTTAATCACTTTTACACAAATAAATTGATAAATTTTAGTGTAGTTTGATCTTTTGCTCTTCCAGTATCATTTTTATTGCATTTTACGAAATGTCTAAAGGAAAGTATTTGACAGATACTGAAAAAATACAAATTAATTTATATCGTGACTCAGAAATCTCACCAGCACTTTCTATACGAGAAATAGCAAGAAAAATTGGAAGATCTGACCATGTTGTACGAAACTACATTGCAAAAGGTGACAATTACGGTGTAAAAAAAGCAACAAACGGCAACAAAGTATTAACAAATCGGCAAACTAATTGAATTCGCTTCGAAGCAACCAAAAATAAATCGAATGCAACACAAATAAAGGATAAATTATTATTGCCTGTCACCAATAAACATGTTGCACATATTCTATATATATATATATATATATATATATATATATATATATATATATATATATATATATATATATATATATATATATATATATATATATGTATATATATAACATAATAATATTATAAATATTTTTCTTTTCCTTATTTTTAGCAGTTGAAGTTCAGCAAGTGAAAGTTTTTAAGTAAATCAGCTTATACCATAGACAAAATTGAGAAATTCTGTTAAAATTTTTACCAAAAGAGATTTTGAAGCTAACGAAGTTTTGTTAGAATATATAGGTGAAGTTTTATCTCGTGTGAAAGCAAAACTGCGTCACAAAAAGTATTTCATGGAAAAAAAGGTTGTTTTATTTATGATGTTGATTTTGGTTCTGAAAGAGTGAGGCATGTAATTTTTTTGTAACATAATTTTCTAATAATGATAATTGATGAAAAATATTAAAAGGTTCCTTAAAAAATCTCCTAAATATTTGTGTTAAACTTAATTAATAATTAATGATAAATGATTAACAATAATAATATTAAATAAAAGCTGGAACAACTGTTTTTATAACAGTTCTGGAGTGTAATAACAGTAGATATTGCACTGTATCAGCTTTTGACTAAATAGATGTTTACTGCTTTGTTGTTGTTTTTAATTTTTGTTTAATAAAAAGTTTTTGCAAGTGTCTGAATTGTCTAGTTTATTTTTGAATAGATTTATTGACTCAGCTTCTATTATATCAATCGGCAGATTATTCCACGTGTGGACTATACGATTTGCAAAAAAATTAAATCTATGAGCGTTTTTGCAGAATTTTTTTTCATTAAACTATTGCTTTTAATGAATTTAAAAAATAATTTTATTTATTGAAGAAAATTCAAGTTTAAGAAGCTGATTTTCAATAAGTTATATTATGTTTAATAGGCTGCTGAAAAACAACTTTCATAAACTTTTATTATTATGTTTTTTTATTTATATTATTGTTATTGGGTGAGAATTTTATCGACATTCGATTTTTCAAAATGTCAAAATTCATTTTTGATATTTTAATTTTATAATGAAGTTTAGCATTGATGCCACTTTTTCATCGTCTTGTGGACGTTTTATTAACGATTCAGCTGAAAGGTTTTCAAACTTTCGGCCAAAATGTTGCTTGGTGGAAGGAAAGTACCGCCTTTTGTTTTTTTCCAAATGTTTCATTCCTTTGGATACTGTGCTGCGATATGATTATAGAGACAAAATCAATCAAAAATGGAGAGATTCTGTAAACTTTTTGTAGTTTATGCAATTTTTTGTTTTTGTTTTCATAAATAGATTTAATTTAAGATAATTAATTTTGTTGCTTAAGTCTTTCTCAATCCTAATCAAAAACCTATCTTATTTAGAGAGACTATTTAAAACCATTAACAGGTAATGGCTTATGAAATTCATTACTTGGAAAAGTTTACCCTTTATACCTTTTGCATTTCAATATCCTAGTTGTTTTCAATTAGTAAATAATTCTTTTAAGAGTGTAAAAGTTATTAAAGTTTATTTATTAAGTTTTATTTCATTTCCTTTTCAGCCTCTTAAACAACATTTGACAAAGGTGTTAGAGGTTTGTGTATATGTGCGTTTATTATAGGTGAATTTTTTATATATTCTTAATTTTTCTAAACTTATTAAAATAAAATTGCTTTTTGCTTTAAAGTTTTTGTTGTGTTCAAGTTTTAACCAGTTAGAGGTATTTTATTCTCACTTTTATTAATAAAAACTGTGTTTTTTAAAAAGAAAAAAGATGCAAAAAATTTTCTACATTATTCCAAGAATCTGTGTTTTTTTTTAACTTTTAATTTTTCCAGATTTCCAAAAAGCTTTCTGTAAATACTAATTTAATTATGTATTTTTGCAATGTTTTTTTTTTTATATCTTTTTCAGTCAAAACCCATATAAAATATATAAAATATTTCATAGAAATTAAGAAAGCTTAGAGCTAACTTAAGAAAAAAATAAAAGAAATAAGTTTTGTGTGTGTGTATGAATAAACACACACAATATATATTTAACCTAACTGAAATACATGCATATATATTTCAATTAGATTAAAATTTTTCAGGTTTAATTTTACTTTATAAAAATATAAACTTATTTTTATAAAATATTTCTATCTTTCAGGATGTAGCCTTGAAAGAAAAAGTTCTCTTGGAATAAAGTAACCTAATTTTGTCCCACTTTTTTTTAATTTTTTTATATAATTTATTACTTTTTTTTTTAACTTGCTTTAGACAGATTTAGAAATTTTGGGAGAGTATGTCAGACATGAGTTGAAAAGTGTTTTATTTTTTAAATCAAAATATTTCTAATATTTGTTAACTCTCTCTTACCTAATTGATTCGCTTTTTCTACTAAATGGTCAAATTTATAGTTTAATGAATCAAATGCATGAGCCCTTGTCTGTGTTATTCAAGGAATCAAAAGAAATATTGGTATTACATCAGTTGTAATTTTGTTTACAATATGTTGCTTGGGATAATTAAGCAATGTTAAATAATCAAATTATACAATATGTTTTAACATTTATGCCTAGTCTTGCAAACTAAAATCAAGATACGAACCAATGGTTTATTTATCTGACATTCTTCTTGTAAGGTAAAATTTAAAAATTAGTAATTTCTAAAATAGTTGTTCTTTAATTGTTTGTCACTAACTTATAATGAAAGTGACATTCTTTAGACCCTCTGAAGACAAAAACTGATGAGATAATTTTTATAATTTTATTATTGCTTAAAAGGATGCAATAAATATAAACTAAAATGCGTGACTGATTGTATGTGCAGAGTGAAAAGAAAAACCTAAAGATTGTTATAAAAGAGATCAAGACAATGAAGCAAAAGAATAGCAAGCTCCAATAATGTGGTTCAAGAGTAATTTTATTGCGTTCTTTAACTTGCAACCATTTTACTGAAAATTATTCTATTAACAACCTCTATAATTTTAAGATCCTTTAAAATCAGTGTTGAGGAGGTAATTGATTTGAGTTAATATAATTATATGTTTGTATGTGTGTTTATATATATACTAGCAGTAAGCAACCCGTAATACGGGTTACAGTTGCTCTGTTACTTAAATTATAGTGGTTGTTTTCCACTATTTAAAGTTGCGAAACCATAACTAATACCCTGAAAAAAAAACGCCTTTAAATTAAAAAATTAAACCATCTGTAAAATTAAAATAAATTCAATTATTTTAATTTTACAAACTAAAAACATTAAAGATAAAAAATCAAATAGATATAAGTAAATTGGATTTATATAGCTTTATAATAGTCTTGGCTTATAGTAAGTTTTAAAAGCAGTGTTTTCAATAAATTAAACTACCAATTAATTATTTTTAACAAATAGAATGTCGCATCATATTATAATACTTGAGTAGTGAATCAATTTAACTATATTTAAGTTTCATTGGTGAAAAACAAATAAAAATTCAATTAAAAAAGACAAAAACACACCAAGTATACAACAATATATAATATCAAAAATTACAAATTAAAAAAAAAATTACAAAATTAAAAAAAACTACAAGTAAGTCACCGAAGAAAAAACGGCAACAAAAAAGTTATAAATATCTTCACTGATAGAAGACATTCACAACCTTTTGGTTGCTGTTTTTTCTTCGGCGTCTCCCAACACCCCGGTATGGATAAGCTCTCCATTTAAAGGATGGCTCATCCATACCGCCATTACTTTGCCACTTATTGAAAGACCTCTCCGAGAGAGGCCCTGGGTGTTGGGAGCGATATCTTTGGTATTCCTCAAATGTTAATGTCTCTAAAATTACAAATAGAAGGATATAATAAAATTTAAAAATGTTTACAATTTTTTTTAATCAAAATATAAAGCATAACGTCACCATTTTCACAGGATGAAGAGGATGCTAAAAACAAATTAAAAAAAAGTAAATTAAAAAGAGTTAAACTTGGGAGAAGTTTAAGTTTAATAAAATTATGAGTAAAATGCAAACAGTTTAAAAATGTCATACTTATATTAAATAATTCTTTCATTTATTGCACATATTTTTCCGTAAAAAAAAATATAAAATTTAAATCACAGCCCTACCAGTTATGCTTCTACCAGACACTAAAGACAAAAAATATACCTTAGAATAATTGATAGAACTATATTTACATATAAATAAATATTTAACTATAATTTTTTTTACCTATTCCCCTCATTTCTTCCATGAAGTTGTCTGAAGTAAGAAAAAAAAAAACTAAAGCTACAACTAATAATAACTAATTTAAAATTAACTTTAAACTAAACCAAAAATAAAAAACTAAAAAAAACTTTAAAATTAAAATCTGTACCTTAGAAGACAAAGGTCGGTTATCCAGTTTTTTGTGCAAAATGAGTTATGT
Organism: Hydra vulgaris; assembly: GCF_038396675.1. NCBI lineage: Eukaryota > Metazoa > Cnidaria > Hydrozoa > Anthoathecata > Hydridae > Hydra > Hydra vulgaris. Next base: position 60,609,265 of record NC_088925.1, read on the forward strand.
ATGAGACCTTTTTAGTTTTTTCAGTATCTACATAGGTATAAAGGCTGTTTTCCTGCAACAATGTGAAACAAAGTTTGGTCAATATAAAGGGTCTGGTGTCCCCACAATATTCAAAGGAAAAACGTCTGTAGTTCAGAAATGACTTTTCACTTTTTTTACTTAACTTTATATTTTTCAAAATTATATTTCATGTGCCTCAAGACAAATTAAATAAAACATAAATTTAACCATCAAGAATAAAAAAGCCAATGAAGACTAATTATTTTACTATTTACTCTCTCCTGGACAATTTCTAAAATATAACAACTGACTTGGACTACTGAGTGTACAGATATAAATGCTTTATTTTAGTATACTAATCACATAATTTATACTTACTTTTTTTTCCAACTCTCCTAAAAGAAAAAAGAAAATAAAGCTTAAGTACTTGAAGTTTTAAAATTCCAGTTACAGTACAAATAAACAAATTCCTATTAACAATTATTTAATAGCAAAAACACTGACTTATTTCAGTCTTTAATTATTTATCAAAACAATAAAAGCACTTAAATGTATAGACGTTAGAATATCTACTTAACCTTTTTAAAAAAAATTTACTTAACTAATGTAACTAATACCTTTATTAGGTCTCTCTTGATCAACGACAGAAAATAAATTTTAATTAAACTAACTTGATGTAAAAAAATAAGAAGCTGTCTTACTAAGAATTTTAAATTTCTTCTCTATTATTGACAATATAATTTTAAGTTAAGTAACAAATGTAATTCAAGTATGTTAAAATAATTGTACGAAGTTATCTGTTGTGGCTGGTGCAACTGAAGTTATAACTAAATAAAAATATTAAATAAAAAAGCTATTTTATCTATCTTATCTATTTTATCCTGATGATTATGTTTAAATAAACAATATTTATTGATTCTTTTTAAAATAAACAACATTACTATTTGCTGTAAAATAAAACAAAAGACATTACTATTTGGATCAACTGATGATGCTACCACACCTAAATGACAAAATTTATTAAAATATATAAAACATATTCAATGCCTTAAAAGAACATTCAAAAGAAGTTTTTAAATCTACAAAATCTAAGTCCTTACTGAGTTCTACCTGTCTGTCTAAAAATAAAAAATGAGATAAAATTATATACAATAAAATTGCTAATGCTACATTCGTACTCAAATAAAATCTAAATGATAAAACTTACTTAAGTCGCTGTCAGCTTGCCTGTCTAAAAAAAAAAATTTATTCTCATTAATCCTAATCTATAAATAAACTTAATAATATAAACGATAAATACACTTGAACTAATATAAACTATAAATAAACTTACTAATATAAACTATTAATAAACTACTATATACTATATTATATAAACTAATATAAACTATAGATAAACTAATATAACTATGTTACTAATATAAACTATAAGTAAACTACTATACACTATATACTTACTAAAAAGGCCTTCAGTTCCTTTTAACTGCTCTAAAAAATGAAAAATACTTGCTTAAAATGATCAAAAAAGACTGAAGACAAAACTGAAACACTTTACTAAAAAAAAAACATTGTTCCAAAAAAAATTTTTTACCAGTCATTTTAATTTTAACTTCTTCTAAAAAAAAACTCGAAAAATAGAAACAACGAACAACAAACAAATTTTAGTTTTTAAACAATGAACAACATCAGTTCCACTTAAAACTAAAAATTTATTAGCTCTATTCGGCTGGAAGACCTTGCTTGAAAGACCGCGTGGAGTAAAGAAACGCTTTTAGAAAAGCCTAGAAAGTTCTTTAATAAAAAAGAAAGTGAAACGACACTAACACTATTAAATTACAGTATTCATATTTAGAAGATTAGATAAATTACAGTATTCATGTTTAGATTGTACTAAAATAATTATTTTACCAGACATTTTATTTCTAACTTCATCTAAAAAATGAAAACAGGCTATAAAAATTAGAAAAATAAAAACAACCAACAACAAACAAACGATTATTTTAATTTTCTATTTTAAACAATGAACAACGTCAATTATTTTTGAAAATAATAATATATCAGCTCTAATTTGCTTGCTTACCTTACTCGAAAGACTGCATGGAATATATAACCACGCATTTAAAAGTCTAGAAACTACTTAAAAACTAAGAAATAGTGTATATTACAGAATACAGAGCCGTAAGTAACAACTATGCGTAACTACGCGCACTATTCATTAGCGTATTAATATTTAGATGTGTATATGTATACATATATGAAATAGACAAAACTAACTTTATGGTGTATAAAGAGAACAACGGAAACCATCATATAGGTTTGGAAGAAAGTCCTCATGGGTCCAAGTACACCGAAACTAACAAATAATTTTAAATTTTTTTTTTAAATTTTAAATTTTTTTTTTAACTTAAGTTTTAAAATTTACATTTTAAATGTAGAACTTTTGGGTAAACTTACCCGGCTTGAGTTAAAACAGCTTCTTATTTTCTTTAAATACTTTTCTTTTCAATACACTATTTTAAATAAAAGTTCAATTTTTTACTTATATGAATCAAATGCATTCCAATGAAAACATTATGAAAAGCGAGGATACAGCAACTGTATTGGCATGTCATGTTTGCTGTATTTTTCTATCAAATATTTTATTCAATAAATTATTGTTTTGAAATAGTTTACTAATTTTTTGTGTTTCTAATTAATAATAGTGACATTCTTTAGAGCTTTTGAAGATAGAATTGATGAGGTAATTTTTATCATTTATCTTTGTGATAATACATATATACAGTGGTGTGAAAAATATTAGAATCAACAACGTTAAAAGCATAAAAAAAAATGACTTAGTGTGAAATAATTTATAAACTCTTTTTATTTTTTAAAAACTTTATTAACACACAATTTAGTTGAGCAAATTTTTTAACATGTTTTAGTGTTGTTGCTTTGTTAATTTTAGGCACATTTTTTAAATTTTAGGGTCATAAAATTTTTTATTTTCCAAACTTAATTAAAGCAAAATCAATGTAATTAACTAATTAAAGCAAAATCAATGAAATTTAGCAAGTTTGTTAATGCTGTGAAGGTCTCCTAATTTTAACTATTTTTAAACTTTAGATTGAATTCAAATCTGGTGAACTTCTAGGCCACAGAAGATTGGAACTTTTTTATCAAGGTTATTGTTAAGTAGACCATATGACAGATGTTCTGGATAACTAATGTAGCAAACAGTTTAAAATAGGAACTCTATTTTTTGAAGGTCTAGGTGGCATATAAGGAAAGATGAATAAAAATTATTGTTGCACAGAAGTATGAATGCGATAAAATAATGTGATACAACTAGGTTTGCTCCAAACTGGAATTTTAAGGAATGTTAGATTATAAAAAATTTTAAGGAATGTTAAGCCATGACAAATGCTGTTAGTCTATTCTGTGTTCTACTAATGGCGGTCCATATATTACCCTACTAAAGATATTTGTGTTTTTATTTAGCAGTGGCTACTTGCTTGGTCACAAAAACCTGATTGATAAGATAGAACTTTACACAGCTGTTTGAGGTATTGATATTATTTTGCTCTAACTTGCTTTAAAATTGATCTTCGTGTTTCTTGCGCTAAGCCAATAAAAATAATATGACAGATGCTGTTGCTGTCAACCAACAAAACTTAAAAAAACTCTTTCATTACAAAAACATGCTTGTAGAATTATATACAAAAAAAAAGGGGGGACCAAACTAAACCTTTAATGATAGACATGAAAATGATCAACATATATTAAATAAATATTTACCATCACCTAATCTTGATGTATAAATGATCTAACTCCTAAAATCTTTATAAGTAAATTTAATAAAAATCTAAATGAGAAGTAATTCTTAAGAATAAATCAAACTAACACATATAAATTGCCTCAAAAAGTAAACAAATACACAGAATATAGTTTAACTTATTGAGGTCCCAAGCTATGGAACTCTTTTCTGAAAGGCGATTTAAATATAGCAAAATCTTTAAATTATTTTCAGTGTCAAACAAAAACTAACGTTTGAAATCATTAGGATTAATTTTAATTTTTGTTTACAAAAAGTTGTTTTTTAAGCATTATATCTGGTTGTTTAACTGTTTGTATTTTTAAATATTAAATGTAATCTTTATATATTATATAATGAATATGATATCATATATTTAATTGGAAAGTTGCATTTAAATGTCTTCTTTTTATGATCTTTTGTGACTGTTAGTATATTTTATTATTATATTTTCTTCTTATCTATTTGTATCAATATATATATATATATATATATATATATATATATATATATATATATATATATATATATAATATATATATATATATGTATATATATATATATGTTTAATAAAAAAAATTTCACTTTTTCAATATTATATCTTCTTTTTTGACTAATTGAGGGTGTTTGTACTTTTAATTGAAACATTTTCTTTTTTCTCTACTTTTATTCTAAATGTTATATCTTCTTTTTTACTATTTCTTTTTTTTTTTCTCTAAAAATTTCTACTTTATTTATTAACCATATATTACTATTATAGTTATGATCTGTAGGGGCTCTATGAAAAGGTTAGGTTGGTCTCTTGTTATCCATATCTTCTTCGAGCCCCTGACTGTTTATTATTTGTACATTTGTAATTACATTTTATTTTTTGTGAAAGGGAATTGTAATTTATATAAACAGCAAAATAAAAAAAATTAAAAAAAAAAATTGTGATGAACTTTTATTCTAAAATCCGATGATTTTAGGGTAAGATTCAGCTACATAAAGTTTTTTGGATAGTGTAAACTTACTAACTGTAAACTACTACCTTAACATTCTTTATCTAAGTAAGTGCATAAAGTTTTATTATGGCTTTGGCTTTAACGTTTGCGTTATATAAGGAAGTGAACTTAATCTCGAAGATATACTTGTACTATGTATCACAGATTATATGCTATCTGTTTAAAACATCTTAATGGTACTTTCTGCAATCATAAAAAACTAGTAAAGATAAAATATATTAAAATAGCCAACAAATTATTATTTATGTGTATTTTTACCAAGAATCAAAGTTATGCAAACTTGCCCTAAAGTTGAAAAACTTTTAATAGAATAGTAAAATTTCATGTTTCGTTGTACTTTTCAAATGTAACTAGTAATTAACATTTTATTAAATTATTTTTTTAGTTGTATCACTTTTTGCAGTACTTGCAGTAAATGCAGTAAAATATTTTAAGGATTCTACAATGTTTCATACCACTGTATATTAGTGCGATTCTATTTTTTAGTTTGTCATGCAAACCTTTTCTAAAACATGAATAATTGTATTCTAAGAGCAACTAAGTAAAAAATAATTAAAAATTTGAAAATTTTACTAGGTCAAAAAAAAAAGTTACTTTATGGAAATAAGACAAAATTATTTTTTTTTTTAGTCTTTTTTTATTTTATACATAAGCAAAAGAAATACGACAAAGTTTATAAAGTGAAGTTATTTTTTATTCGACATTTGCATAAACATTTCTGTTAAAAAAAGTCTCTCAAGAGCATCATCAGACTTAGCCCGGGAACATCGGATGTCCATAGCTCGGAGTCCTCTCTCAGCTACCTCATTTGTTTGATGCACATTCTTGAATAAGATTTTAACACCAAGAATATGTCTTGTCAGAGCTTCTTGGGCTTTAATGCAACTTGGTGTAGTTTCTTTTAAGTTTTTCCAGTTGGGTTCCTCTCTCATTTTAAACCATGCAAGAGACCAAGAACAGCTAATAAACTTAGCTACTTCTTTCAATAATGGTCGTTCTTCAGGAAGTAGAAAGTAGCCTAACAAGACATATATTGCTCTGCTGTTCCACCTTGCTGAGTGAGAACTTGGTAATTTCGTTGGTAGCTGCATTTGGGTAAAATATTGGTGTCCAAATAGTGCCTAAATGCAATACATTACCTGGAAAAATAAACAATAAAATGGATCAACGCATTCATCACATATACAAATCATTGATATTGAAAATAATAATTTTTAATAAAACAAACCTAGCCAATAGCTTATAATCATCTCTCCAGGTTTTTACAGTAGGAGGAGGATGAGGTGTTTTATGCAGGATATTGTATGATTCTTTCAATTGCGGATACTTATTTTTTAGTTTTTGAATGAACTTAAAATCAGTTAGAGTAGGCGATTTTGATGGTGTTGGCAAGTGGAAAATTACCATTTTTTTCAAAACAAGGTCCAAAATGTGAGCATTGCATCCATAATAAGGAACAGGCCTGTTAAATAGCTTAGATCTTAAAATCCCTACTACTCCACCAGAACCATCATAAGATCCACCTGAAGTAAAATGGAATAACTTATTTAATTGTATTATTTTATTATTTAAAAATAAATAATTTTAATTTTACTAACCTGTATTGACAGAGCAGGTGTCACAAACTATAAGGGATATTTTATGCACAACATTATACTCTAACAATGTTTCCGTTATCATAGCGGCTAGATTTTTAGAAGTTCCGCTAGTATGTAATGTTTTGAGGCCAATGTACCAAAATATTGGTCCATCAGACTGAAGGGCGATGACCATGCGTTCCACTTTTTTAATCCCATAATCATATGGTGCCACACCTTTTCCATCAAAGTGTAATATAAAGGATAATTGAACAGACAAAGCTTCTTTAAGTTTAAGTAGAGTTGCGACTTGCAACCTTTTACCAGCTTTAAAAATAGCCGATTGATTTGGAGTTTGAATGTCACTATGGAAATAACTTAATGAGCGAGTTACACTAACTGTGTGGTTACACTAACTTTGTGGGTTGAGATACCAGCTTCTGCGCACATAATGGCAAATGGCATCGCCTTAAACCAAAAGTAAAATTAATATAAATTTAATAAAAAAACTTTTTTTATTTCCAAAAATTATTGTTACTCACCTTTGATTTAAACTTCCGTTTGGGTTGTTCAAACAAAGGCTGAAAATCATCAACGTTATCATCATTTTCAGAGCTTGACTCTGCGTACAGTTGCTCTACATAATTAAGATCCATGTTTTTTGGTATCAACTGCCTGTTAGCAGGATGCTCAACAACTGTCTGGCTGGTTAATACACAGTTCTTTCTATCATCCATTTGATGATTGTAGAAGATCTGCTCTTCCCTCTTCAGCTTTATATTTTTATTAAGGATATCAAATGGCATAAAAAAATCCATATTCGATTTTCTCTTCAAACTTAATTTATAAGCATTCACAACTTCATTCAATTTTTTTGTGATACCAGCTCTGGATACTGAGGGCATGCTAAATTTCACATTCCAGAGCTGCTCCAAATCTTTTGCTATTATTTGCAAAACAGCTCTTGATGGTGGTGCGGGGCGTGTGTCAGCTAGATGGTGATAGTAGCCAAGAATGTGGCGGACTTCTGGAACAGTCTTGAAATTGGGTAAGGATTTAGTTCGTAATCCATAAGGCGCTGCTGAAGCAAGCAGTTCCCGAGATTCCTTTGAACACGGTGGTATTAAGTTGTTTGCTTTTCTCTTCAATGCTTCTTTAGCACTTATGTGGGACATATGTAGGTAAATATAATTATAACTAAAAAAGAAAATGGAATACAGTTATTTTATTTCTAATCCACCAATAAATGTTAAGCTAGTTTTATATTATATTCACTATTAACTTTAGCTAATTAAAAAAATATCATAAAAATTATCCATTTTTTTGCCTGAGTATTTTGTCTTATTTCCATAAATTAACTTTTTTTTTTGACCTAGTAAAATTTTCAAATTTTTTACTCTTTTTTATTTAGTTGCTCTTAGAATACAATTATTCATGTTTTAGAAAAGTTTTGCATGACAAACTAAAAAATAGAATCTCACTACTGTATATGTATATATATATATACATATATATATATATATATATATATATATATATATATATATATATATATATATATATATATATATGTATATATATATATATATATATATATATGTATATTTTTTTTTTTTTTTTTTTTCTTTTAATCACCTCCCCAAGGCCCAGAAGGCCACTACAGATGAGGAGGCTACTTAATTGTGGTTATAACCCTCTCTCAACTCTATAACTCCGAAACATGAACCTCAACGAACAAGGCCGCTGCGCGGAGAAACAAGTTGAGCGCGGTACTACCAGGGACGTGGTGGGGATCGAACTCGGAACCTCTCGCTTATGAAGCGAGCACTCTACCATGACACCACTACCGCATATACATATAT